>NC_051308.1:146344207-146646332 GCF_015220235.1 Choloepus didactylus
ACCCCATTCAGGGGGTCTGGACTTCCTTCCTATGTCATTTCTCATACGATGTATTTCTTACCATGAGGATGGTGGCAAAGCTGAAGTGAACCACTGTGCAAAAAAAAGTGAAATTTCCTATAGATATTCCCCAAATATCTACAACTGATAATGAAAAGTTTATTTTAACATCATAGGATGATAGAGTCCTTAAAGACTTACCCATCTTTAAGGGTAAAGGATTACCCTTAAAGTAATTTATAGGTAAAGAATATGAGGCCAAGAGAGGCCAATGATTCCCAAGTTACACAGGGACTGGGCAGTTGAGTGGGAGGGCAGAGCTGGGTGGGATTGTACCTGAATGTCTGGGTCTCAGTACATTTGGCTGTCTAATATTAGTTCCCTCTTTGCACAGAAAAACCTTTCAAAAGAAAATATGGGGTCCTTGGTAATACTGTGCACCTTGTATCATACATACTTGGTATAGCGATAGGAAAATATCAAGTTTACATTTCCAAATGGCTTCCTGTGTATTAACAGCAAAGTCAGCCATTTCCTTTTTCACTGTGATTAAACCCAGGCAAATCCTCAATCTAATTAGAGATGCAGATCTGTGAAGAAGATTTTCCTGATTCTTTCTCTAAAATATAGTTCCTCTTGACCTAATTGGGTTTGGGGGAATTTCCAAGTTTTCCTTTTTTCATCTTTCCATGTAAAACTGTGAGTCTAACAATAGGGTATGTGAATTTGCTGAAGAATCTCATACATTCTTTTTTTTCCTTTATCAGTTAAATATAATGGTTTCATCTTAAGAGTTTTGAGAGCTTTAAGAGCAATGAAAAGTAGAGGGAAATGCAGGAAGGGATAAAATAGCTGAAATGTTCTACTTTTTCCTTTTAATAGTTGGTGCTAAAGAAGGAATACAGGCTTTGGATTTTAAATGCTATCATTGAAGGGAAAAAGCTAATTTTTAAGTGCTTTGACATGCAGAGGAAGGGTTCAGGGGCCAGTCAGCAACAACCTTAACTTGCTCATGGTTTGACTGCATGCCCACAATTGTGCTCCCCCAGCTTTTAACATAAGTTCTGCTTATACCTTCTGTGGCTCTCTGTGTTCATTTGGATTGTTAGGATTCTTTAATTAGTCATCATCGAATTTCATTTCATGTTTGTATGATAATGCTGTTTCACAGCTCAGGTAACTAAAGCAAAATTTAAAAGGTGATTTCCTAAAGGTTATAAAGCCAGTTCATGGCATTTCCTAAAAATATCATTGAAACCTCTTAATCTTTGGTCTTGTCTATGATTCTAACCCAATTTTTGAAAATTTCCTTTCAAGAATTCTTTAATGTAACCTAGGGTAAGAGCTTATGCACGTAGTTAGAAGTTGGATAGGCCGGGAGGAAGTCCACAGACCTGGATTCTAGTCTCAGTTCAGACCCTCACTGGGGAATTGGGCAAGCACCTTATGCTCTATGAAACTTAATTTTATCATCTAGAGTTTAGGAATATGTGGTAGACTGAATAGTGTTCCCCACCCCCACAAAAAATGTTCACATCCTAATCCCTAGGTTACCTTTCATGGTAAAAGGGACTTTGCAGGTGTGATTAAGTTAAAGATTCTGAGATGGAAAGTTTATCCTGGGTTATCTGGATGGCCTGTAAATATAATTACAAGGGTTCTCACAAGAGAGAGACAGGAAGATCCAAGTCAGAAAAGGACGTGACAATGAAAGCAGAGGGTCAGAGTTGGAGAGAGGTTTGTCAGGGATGTGAAGATGCTACTCTGCTGGCTTTGGAGATGGAGGAAGGAGCCATGAGCCAAGGAGTGCAAGTAGCCTCTGGCAGTTGTAAAAGACAAGGAAACAGATTCTCACTTAGGACTTCCAGAGGTTATGTGGCCCTGCCATTACCTTGAGTTCAGCCTGGTGATGTCTATTTTGGACTTTTGACCTCCAGAACTTTAAGATAATAAATGTGTGCTCTTTCAAGTCACTAAGTTTTTGGTAATTTGTTATAGCAGTGTGCCTGTTTGAATGTATTATGTCCCCCAAAATGCCATTATCTTTGATGTAATCTTGTGTGGGCAGACATATCAGTGTTGTTTAGATTGTAATTCTTTGAGTGTTTCCATGGAGATGTGACCCACCCAACTGTGGGTGATAACTCTGATTGGATGATTTCCGTGGAGGTGTGACCCCGCCCATTCAGCGTGGGCCTTGATTAGTTTACTGGAGACTATATAAACTCAGACCAAAGTAGCAAGCTTGCTGCAACCAAGGGGGACACTTTGAAGAATGCACAGGAACTGAGAGAGTAGCTGCAGATGAGAGACAGTTTGAAGACGGCCGTTGAAAGCAGACTTTTGCTCTGGAGAAGCTGAGAGAGGACAAACACACCAAGAGTAACTAAAAGTGACATTTTTGAGGAACTGCAGCCTAGAGAGGAACATCCTGGGAGAAAGCCATTTTGAAACCAGAACTTGGGGCAGTCACCAGCCACATGCCTTCCCAGCTAACAGAGGTTTTCCGGATGCCATTGGCCATCCTCCAGTGAAGGTACCCGATTGTTGATGCATTACCTTGGACACTTTATGGCCTTAAGACTGTAACTGTACAACCAAATAAACCCTCTTTATAAAAGCCAAAACATCTCTGGTGTTTTGTATCCTGGCAGCATTAGCAAACTAGAACAAGCAGCAATAAGAAATTAATATAGGATAATAATGCTTTCCCTGGTTAATCCCTAGGCTTGATGTTCTAAATACAAAACAAAAAAGAATAAAATAAAATATTTATTTTAGTATCATCATGATTCAATTAATTTTACGCATATACAAGGCACTCGATACCAAATTTTATATGAAGGAATCAAAATAGTTTCAACTGTACAAAGACATGTAGACCAGATCGTGTTTAATAATAACTCCTTAAGGGCAAACATCTTATGATAACAGTTTCTCCAGTACTTAACAAAATGGCTTGCCCGTAACAAGCCCCCTCCCCCAAATTTTCTTTACTTGATTAATCAAAAAATTAAGAAGGTCCTAGGAATACCCATGTAGATACTGAAGTTTAAAGAAGGCCCTGCCATCCTCAGCCACCAAAAATATCACTGAATTTACAGAAGGTGGTTAGCTTCCTTTGGAGTGACTTTATTTCTTCTCCTGGTGATTAATTAGCAGCCCAGACACTTCCTTATAAACAGCCATGTTTTCTGAACATTAGGGCACCTCCCCTTTCAGGACAGGAGACAGATGTTCAAAGGATGATCCTAGCTGACAAAGCAACATCTGGCATTTAGCATCTTGCTGTGACTCAGTGTCTGAAATATCACCCTGAAGTGAGGTGCAGCAGAGCCCTAGAATGCAAAATGTTTCCTGCAGTATCAATATTCCCAATCAGATGGGAAGTATGGAATGTGGAGACTTTATATGTTGAAGGCAGAGAAGAGGAAAAAAAAAAAGAAAAAGCAGAGTTGTAGTAAAACATGGTCAATTCTGTAATTCCAGAAACCAAATCTAAGTATCAAAAAGACTATGTAGGAGCCATTTGGGAGGTACAGAAAATGGCTTGCATAATAATATGCTGCTATCTGGGATTGTTATTCTTAAAAATAGCAACACTCCTCAGCAGAATGGTCAAAGTCATAGGTTTCCAGGGAGGCGAAGGGTCTGTATTGCAGTATAGCCACAGGCTAGGGATGTGATGGACAAGATACATAACCTCAGACAAAGTATTAAATCAATTTAACATCCAAATATGCAAAATTGGATTCACTGCTACCTTATTAGGTGGTCATGAGAATTATTTGAAATAATATATGTAAAGTACCTAGCACAGAGTCTGGCACAGAATCATTTCCTTAATATTCACTAATATTTATTGAGCTGCTACCATGTGGCAGGACTGTGCTAAATGCTTTGGTTGTATTGCTGAAGGCAATGAACTGTAATGGTTCCATGTATAGTCTGCTGGGTTCATGTCCCAGCTTTACCAATTACTTACATAACCTTGGGAAAGTCTCTTAACATCTGTGTGCCTTGGTGACCTCATCTTTAAAAGGAGATAGTACTATCTACCTCACAGATCTGCTGTCAGAATTAAATAAGCCGAGATATTCAATTGAACTTCGAAACAGTGTTTGGCTCACAATAAGCATTCGATAAGCATTAATCAATGTTAATATTACCCCTTTAATCTTTACAATCCTTTGCTGTAGATACTTTTATTAGATTCTTTGTTAACGAAGAAGCTGAGTTGAAAGCGACTAAGTGAGCTGTAGATCCAGGATTCAAATACAAGTAGTCTTATATCTGGTCTGAGATTGGATTAAGTTAGAAGATCCTGGAAGTCAGAGCCCACAAAATCTATTTTGACCTTTTCATCCACACTTTCTGTGACTACCTGGCTTTGTGACTGGGAAATTCCTTAACCACTCACTGTCACATTTATAAAATGGGGAAAATAATATTAACACCTCACTAGGTCAAAGGATTTAATAAGATGATGCAGTAAATCCCATATCACTGAGCTTGGTACATGTAAAGTCTTCAAAATGTGTTAGCTACCATAATAATTATTATTAGTAAATCCCTGAAGACCAGCAGTTACTTAGTACTCTACCTATCTTTGAAAAGTTAAGAACATGTTTTAATTCTCAATACTTAGCCAGAACATTTGTCTCAGGCTATGACATTGTCCTAGGTCAATACTTCCTGAAATAGCAGAGTGTTCTGGCCCTGGAAAAAATATTTGGCTGCAGGGAACAGCCCTCGTGTCTTGCTATGAGAGAGAACCCCTCAGCTTCTTTCTAGCTTACTTAGGGCTAGATTTAGGTATTAGTTGATGAGCATAGTGCCACTGTTCAATGAAGAGATAAGTCCTGCCAAGACAGCGTTGACAAACAAGTGACTTGACTGTCCCTGGAGTATCTAACCAATGTAAATCTGGTGTAAGGAAACTCAAAAGTAGTGAGTGACATCATGACGCTGGGAAACTGGTTGGACAAGGAAAATCGTTCAAGGTTAAGTACAGGGTGAGAACTATCAGTGATAAAGCAGCTCAACTTCCACAGGGGGAAATCATATTCTCTGAACCATTAGTATAACTCTTGTACTTTCTCACACAGTGTTTAAAATGATGGTGGGATGATTGATTTTGCATTAGCGATTTCAAGCATAGTACGTAAGAAATATTACAGGCCTACTCCCTGGTTGCCTGCCAAAGCAACCTTAAAAAACTAATAAGAAAAACATATATATATATATATATATATATATACATATATATATATATATTTTAAGTAGAGGGAAGGCCCTTTATATCCCCAATGCTGTAGAATAAGACCAACCCCTCCTCATAAGCTGGCTGTGCCCTATCAAGTATCCATTGGATTTGACAGGTTTTGGGGGGAAACAAGTTTTTCACAGGATGGGGGATGATAATCCATGTAAATGCCAGACTGGCTAAAATAGAACTCTCTACTGTTGTTGTGAAAAACCATCCCTGTATCAAGCATTCAGAGAAACTTTTGCTAATTTTAAGAAATAGACACTCAGACAGCTAGTGCAGAGGGGTCAGTGAACCTACACAGGTCAAAGAACTAGTGGATCAAAATACGAGGTGGAAGAGAAAGACCTTTTGGGGTACTCAAAAATCTTGAAAATAAGCACTGAGCTCTTAAAGAAAGCAGACAATAAGCCTCGGAAGAAAATTCCTTTCCTTTCCAGTCCCTTTTAGTGATTGTTCCAATATTTTCATAGGATTCTGCATGAATGAGAAAATCCTGTTTCTGACTCCAAGTTGCATGTATTCTCTATGCCTAGTGAAATGAGAGGCAGTGGGGAAAACAAAATATGGCTTGGAACTTGCTAAGGATTAATTAAAATGCTGTGAATAAAGAGGGCCTAAAGCAGATGAAACTTTCAACACAGGAAAAAATAATTGAACACAAGTAAAGAAGAGTAAGAACTGCTACTCTTGGTTTATCATAAGCTAAATATTTCAGCAAAGGCCATGGAATGTTGTGACCCTTCTCTAGCAAGGCACATTTCTAATAAAATTACAGCAACATCAACAATGGTTTTAATAATAAGCTAACACCTATGGAGCATGTATTGTTGTCAGCACTTTAAGTTAACCGTGATAACAAATTGTCAACTGTTTACACAAGCACATCCAGGTTTTGTGGGGCATAGAGCTATACAATTTGGATGCCTCTTTGAGAATAACACAAAATGACTAATATACTATTGGTAGGGCACCTCCTAAGTATGGTTGCTAGATAAAATACAGGACTCTCAGCTAAATTTGAATTTTAGAAAAACAATGGGTACTTTTTTAGTATAAGTAGGTCCATACAAAATTTGGAACATACAACTAAATAATTATTTGGGTTTTTTAATCTGAAATTAAAATTTAACTGGGAATCTTGTATTTTTATTTGCTGAATCTGGCAACCCTTTTCTTATGGCCTTGGAAAGGGCCCAGAGAATGTGAGAGGAGCCCAAAGTGAAGCTTCATTAATTTCACAGTGAATCTGCCCCTGAACAGGGACTGTTATTAGTTGTATTACATAGAGATGGAAATTGCAGCCACACTTAGACTATAGCATCTGCTTTGGGGAGCCACATGTTTGAAAGAATTTGGAAAGACTATAAACACAGAGTGCAAAATGAAAGTATCTCTCATACCATATAAGATAATGAAAGAAATTAGAATTTTTGCACCTAAAGAAGAGAAATGTAAGGAAACAATCCTGATTAGGGATTTCATGAATCAAAAATTAGAATATTTCAGAATTGAGAGAGACTTTAAAATTTAACTAGTCCAAACAGGCTCCAATATTTTAATCCCATCAATGACTTCCTAGTTAGGGATTATTAATCGTATTGTAGCAAATTCAAACCTCAGTCTGTGAACACAAGTAGGTGTGAAAAAAATCTTTTTGTTTTTTAAATTTCCTTTAAGTGAAAAGAAATCTGACTCAGAGCCTCAAGCCCATTGGTCTAGGATGAAAATCTTTATCACCATTACTGAAGCCCCTTTCCTCTCCCAGGGTCACTTTTGTGTCCAGGAGTCTTAAAAAAAGGCCCTGCTTCAGGATCTTACAGTTGCCCCTAACATCTCAACTTTCCAAGCCTCCATTTGTCCCTCAGAGATTGGCACTCTTTCCTTCCATGCCGCACATGGAGCACCATGGCAAGACTAGAAACTCTTTGCTTGAGATCCAGCCTTACTTGGTGCATATTTCCCTTCGGAACTCTCTCAGAGTGCTGCCCTGTACCACAAAGAAGACTCGCTCATTCCTAGACCTGGGGGATCTCTGACCTTCCATTTTCTCCCATAAGGCTGGAGCAGTAGGGATATGGAGCCATCACAGAAATTAATATCTTAAAAAGTTTCCAACACACATCTTTGAAAACCTCTCATGCTAGGAAACTCACTACTTCTACAGTTAGTGCATTCCATCGCTGACCAGGTCTGACAGTTTTTAAAGTTGAAACCCTATGTCTTTTCATCCTTCGTCTCAGTTGAACCCTCAGGAGCTCACAGAGAAAGTCTAAACTAAGAATGGTGAAGAAATTTAATCCAAATTAGTGGAGAGTAACATCTGCTGCGAGCTCCAGGCTGGGGGGTCCTGAGACTACACCATGGGAACGAGGGCCTTGATCAATGATCGATGTATGATGGACAGGAAACACAGTGGCACTATGAGTCACTGTCTAGCCTAGACAATTCCATTTTCAAAAGGATAATTCTTCAAAGATTTAAAGTCCCTTGAGTTGTCACTTCTCCAAGCCAACCAGCTCCTTTAAGTCATTTACTTGATGAACATACTTCAAGTTCAAGATCTCGTAACATTGCTTTCTTTCTTCTGAGCAAAAGTCAATATTCCCTTATCAGACCTCCCTCCCTGGATGGACCCAGAATTGATCCCCAAAATATGAAGATTTCTAGGTGGGAAATGCCAGTCAGTTTGTCTTCATCTCCAAAGATAATCAAACAAGGAAATGGGTTTTAATAAGCAGAAAGTATTTGATTTGGATATGATGAAGAACTTAATTCTTCAAGCTTAACATGCACTGTCAAGTCTTTAAAATGCAATCTCTCTCTTCTCTCTACTATCTCCTTCTTTAGGAGATAAGTGCCAACTAATTATTCAAGACTTATGTCAGGTGGCATCTCTTCCAGGCAGATGTCCCTAGCCCCTTTGGTCAGGGTCACACGCTCTTTCTGTGTTCCAATCGCATCTTGGAGATTTCTCTACCACAGCATTTCCCACACATTGTTAGAACTGTCCACTGAGTTCTCATCTTTCCAATTTGGTTGCTGATGACTGAGATACGGATTGACTTTGTAACACATGCTTGGTACCTAAGATTGGTGAAGAACTATGTACTGGTAAATCAAAATGATAGAGCACTGGAGAGGACACCTTTGAGACAATCTGTGAAAGCTTCTCTTCCTTTGTTCATTGAATGCATGAAAACTGATAGGTACATATCTCTTAGGAGTCTTCTTTCACTCCGTTTATCATTGATTGCATGAGAGATGAGTTCTACCCAAGGCATCCCATATGAAAAGGGTAGAGTCACATAATGCAACCTAATAGAGCTATACACAAAATCTGTACTGCAACTTCCAGTTATCTGATAGAAACCTTCACCCACCTTAAGCCTCGTTAGAACAAAATTTCTGTGGTGCCCTAAGACTTTACAATATGAAGACTGTAGTAGAAACTTAAAAGGCAATGGGGGGTAGGGAATTCAAGACATGATTTTTAGAATATAGGTCGATGGGCAAAGATGGGGGCCTAGAGATCAAGGCTGGGCTTGGTCGTGCACCTCCTTGACTCCCCACCTGTGCAGTGTGCACAAGGCGGTGTTGGGAACCACTCTAACATGTTCCAATGATCAGGTAGATGAAAACCATGGGACACAAACAAAACCCCAGAAACATGGTGAAAGAGAGGGCCTGGGGAGTGTGGTGATAAAGGAAAGCTAGCCCTCTACAGACAGGAACCATTGTGACTAATCCACTACTGGTCTCTGTTTTCAGAAATGACATCGTTGACAATGCTTAAAGGTAAAATGAAACCAGATGTGTCAAAAGGGCATGTGTGAGTTCCAAGTCTTTTAATTCCTCCCCCAGCCAAAGCCAGAGAAAAAATTTAGTAGGAAAATTTTACTTGGCATAATTGGGTATTTTTGTGTGGCTTACCTAAATTTTCACAAACGGCTTTGTCAAAATAACTTAAAATGAGTGTTGCGTTAAGAACAAAAAAAATTGTTTAGAACTTTCAATTTGGCAAATCTCTTCTTTCTCTCCTTTCCAGAGACTTGTTTTGTAAAAAAGTAAATTAAACCTATTTGAGGTAGGCCCTGAATGACTGTTACTTGATTCTGTGGGGGGCTTTTACTCTTGGCTGTGTCTAGAAAAGAAGATTCATAGTAAAGGGACCTCTGGGGGTGACTGCCATTTACCCCCATGTTTTCATAAATGGAAGCAGCCAGGCAAAGAGCACAGCTGTCACCATTTCCCAAACACACATCAGTGGTGGGAGCTACTTGAGCAACGGCCAATGTGACAGGCAGGTTGCCTCACACAGCAGATCTAAAATTTTATTAGCAACAAATTGAACTATGCAGGCAGGTTCAATGCCTTGTATATTTGTATCAAAATAGGTCTATTTATTCATCCTACATTTGCCCTGGCTGTTTCTCAGCTTTAAAACCCAACCAGTAATGCCCCTACTGTTCTCTAATATTTAAAATGGTCAGTGATCAAAAGAAGATTGGAACAGACCAGAGAAAATGAGAGAGTCTCCTGGCTCAGAAATCTGAAAAGGTTTGCTTCATCTTGCTCCCCTGTGCATCTTCATGTTGCAGTTTCCAATTGGAGTAGAAATGCCAGGTTGCTCAGAGAGAAGGTTGTCCTTGTAATGTGTCTTGGCCAATTGGAAATTGGCAGCATACGTGCCCTCTTGAGAACTTCTTCTTGCCAAGCTTCTAGGACATTTCCCAAGATCTAATGGATTGGCCAATTGGACAACATTGCGCTAAGCACACAAACTTTTCATAGTACAATCCAGATTTTCAGAACCCTGCTTTGTTACCGAAGTAGTGGGAGAAAAAAAAGCTTTATACTTCCCTACTCAGCTCCTTGTGAATGTCACCAGCGGGTCTCCCTGGAGGATTGAACGATAACACAACTTCACTCCAAGGTAAAGCTAATTAAATGCTACACTTAAATTGAGAGGAAAAACAAAAACACAGATGAGGCTACTTTTAACAGATTAACGAAAAATTCAGTTGGAGTCCTTATAAGAACTTAACCTTTTGTTCAGGATCAGTTATAATGTCATTAGCTTCATCCAAAGAAAATATATTTATCCTGGGCACAGAACAGAAAAGGTCAGGAACTAGCGTCCAAAACCTTAGAAGAGAAAGATATATCTCTAAATTACAAGGTGAATTCAACCTTTCAGAAAAACATTTTGTATTCATTAAGAACCCTTTTACTGTGGGGGAAAAAATTACTAAATCCTTGGCTGAGGATCAATGATGGGAATTATATGAATGCCCACTTCAGTCAAACCCTTCTAATATTAGAGTATTGATTCGTGTACAGTTAAAACACCTTAAGAAAATGTATTCTACAGCCAGTGATGTGGGTCTTTAAATGAATTAGACTAATTGTAATTTTACAAATTCAATTGTAAATTAAGTAAAGTATCAAAAACAAATCCAATCACAGCTGTTTGGAAGAGTTTGTAGCTTAAAAACTTCCCTTACCACAAATAATATAATTAGGCAATTACCAAGTGACAACTGAGCGATGATTACAGCAGTCAGAGCAAAAGGGCAGAAGTCTTAAACTCTCAGAGAAGTCACTCACACACAAATCACAGAAAGCCCAAAAGAGTATATGTTGCCTGATATTGTCTGACTTTCTGGTCAACAATTGTGCTTACCAAATGGTGCAGGGACCAGACCACAGGTGCAAAGAAAGATGAAAGAAAGTCATGTTGTACAGGGGCCAACTTATTCATTAGGCACAACTGGCATAGGACGACATACTTTTGGGGTTCATGAAAACATTTTAATTTCTTGTACAATCAGAATAACTCATTAGTTTTAGATCAAAGAAAATGTGTTAGTATGTAATAGTAATATATTAATCTTTATACCAACGCAATTGGAAAGTACAATTTTTACTATATTTTTTAATGGGAGACAGGGCTAACAAAGGTAGAAGTGCTAAGGGCCCACAAAAGTCTTTATGCAGCCCTGCATAGCTCACAGGACTACAGTGAGCAAACTGCTTTGGTGAATGGCAGGGACCAGACCAGAGGCGTGAAGAAAGATGGAAGACAAGTGTGTTGTATGGGGAGAGGAATAGAATAGGGTGTATTGATAGGGCAGTAGGGTGGTAAAGCTGCCTAAAGGAAAGAGCTCTGTGCTCTTTGCTGTGTCCCCAAATTCAGGTACAGTGCGTGTTCATAGTGGGCACTCAACATTTGAGAATGTATGAGTGATTCTAGGGTACGGTATGGAAACTACTGAGCAGAAACAAGGAAGCAATGAATCCCTTTTATGCAATTCTTTACCCCACTTCCATAACTACTAGCATTAGTCTGTGTTGATTCCTCAATGATACACTTACTTCTTTTATGTCTATTTATACCAATTCTTTCTGCCTTTGGGAATAAATTCCCACTGAGACAGGCGGAGTGGAGACAAGAGTTTAAGTCTTCACTGCTTCACTTACCAGAACCATAACTTTGAGACAGTTGTTTACATTCTCTAAACTTCAGTGGCCTCATATAAATAATGGAGATGACATTGGCTTCCACACACACTGTCCATGAGGATGAAATTAGATCCTGTGCTAAGCCCAAGAAATGCTACACGGTTAGGTTCCAAAGAAATAAAATTTCCTTTCATGCCAACTATGTATTACTGAGCACATAATCACACCTAATAATATTTTTATAGAAGCTCCTGAAATCCATCCCTAAATATTTACTGTTAATTCATTTTCCATACAACGCTTAACCAAAGGCATTGCTAAATTAAAGAGTGAAAATGAAAGGAAACTAGACAGCCACTTGACAACCAAAAGTGTACTGGGTCTACAACATTACTGGAAAGACAATGAGATGGAGAGAATATTGTTTGTGGTTGGCAGTTTTGATAAGCTACCTGGGATGAAAGGTAGGGAGACATGGGGAGGAAGTGAGAAGACCATGAGGCCTGGTCAAATAGCAACAGAGTGTCCTGTTTCAGCTGCCTACAGGGGTGGCTGGGTCCTCCTGATCTCAGAGCCCATGTTTTGTGGGGTGCAACTCTTAGAACAGAGTTGGACAGCAAGGAGACCTAAAGGCTGTGACCGAGGTCATACTCTTTTCTCGATCCTTCCCCTATAGAGTCCTCCGCCTGGTTTCCAAGGAGACATTAAGCACATATTTAAAGAAATTCCATTTGAAGGGGTGACAAATATTTAGCTCCTGGACTGTCACGTCTCAGCCTAGACCCGTGTGAAGGTAGTGACACATTACAACAGTACCACCTGCAGCTCTCATCAGCTTTTCTCCCAGCCATGGTTCCTCCAGCCTCACACATAATTATTTTCCTTACTTCTTGTATCCTTCCTGACCACTTTGTATTCCTCTTTTAATTTTTCATCTTCAATAAACTCATTCAAACACTTTAAGATATTTGTGCACCTATTATTTAATAGTATAGACTAGCATGAGACAATTTGTGAGGCAGAAAAAAGGGATGTTCTATATTTTTAAGACAAGGTTTTAATCCTCTCCCTGGCAGGATCATTAGGACCCCAAACTGAAAGTATGTTTCCATTCTGAGACCTGATGTCAGTTGTCCAACTCATTCCTTCAAAACACATTTATGGAACGCCTACAAAGTGCCAGGTACTGTTCTACGCTCTAGGCATAGAGTTCTGAATAAGACAAAGCTCCTTACCTTCTAGTGGAGGAGGCAGACAATAATGAATAAACAGATACATATATGATAATACCAAGTGGATGTAAGTGCAATGAGGAGTAGGAAAGCCAAGTAAGGGGACAGAAAGCTACTTGTGGCACTATTTTACACAGAGTAGGAAGGGCTGGATTTGGGGGCAAGGGGCAGGGAAGCAGAAATTTTTCTACTAATCACCATCCTCTTCACTTTTTACTATCTCTCTCTGCATATCTTCTCTGATAAACTTCAGAGATCAAAGTTATCCCAATCTTTCAGACCATCTGAGCCGGTCCCATCACTAGGTTTTAAGGAGATGTGCTGGGTGGGTTGGCTTCCAGTTCTGGATAGCAGGCACAGAAGGAAGAGGTTAGTCATATGTATTCTGGTACTAAGGAAAATGAGCTTGTGAGCTCAGGACATGGTTGGAGTTGCTTTGGGGATACTAAGAGGAGTAAAAATGTTTGACTCGTCACATGGGGTGTTCAATGAGCATCACTGATCCTTCCAGCCCCTTTCTAGCAACAGTAACAAAAATGAAAAGAAAACCTTTTAGAAAAGAGGTCAATAATAGTTTCCATTATTTTTTAATAAGTGTTTAATTCTCTTAAATGTTAGTGATGCTGAAAACTTAAAAAGTTTTGTAGCAGTACAGTCATTAAACTCTTCTCTTGTATTCTGAAATACTGAGTGCTTCCTCTCCATCTCTCAATATCTCAATGTGAATACCATCCAAATATTAAATATTTACTAGCATAAGTGTGAAGTTTTCATTTTAAACTTTTAGTGTTAAATTATATCTTTTTAATCTGAAAATTTTCAAGAAATATTCCTAAAATAAAGGGGGGAGGGAAAAAGACTCAATGCCAAGAGGTTTGCAAATAGAATATGCAGCTGTTCAATACATTGCAAATACGAAAGGTCTGAGGTATTCAAAGTGACATTATGCAATTAAAATACTGCCTATTGGCTCCCTGGGCCTCACTTTTTCTAGCCCCATCCCCTGTTGAGACAGGGATTATTCCTGCCAATTGTAATAACTAAATGGAATAATGTGATTTTAGGGCCTTGTAAGCCACATTTTAGTTAATTTTAAATTCTTCCAGTTAATGTTTGAAATTATACTAATTGTATCCATTTTTGAAAGTGTGCTATAGTAATTCCATGCCCATTTGAACCCTTTAAATTATGCCAATTAAAGCCAGTTTGCATCATTATTTCTGTTATAGAGAGATGATTTAATTTTATTCATTTCTCCCCCAATAGTCAAATAATACCTATACCAGTTACTCTTAAAATCATACCTTCCCCTCCTTTGTTCTACCTTCAGCTGCTTCCCAGCCTTTCCCAGCTGCTAGTACCAATCACTTTCCAAAATACAGACCAGAGCATCTTCATCATCATTTCAACAATATTTTTGCTTTAGCAAATTCATAAACTTTTTCTCTCATATGCATTCTAGATATTTAACCCATAAATACATTGGGTTTGTCTAGTTATTTTCACAAAGATCTGCCTCTCAATTTTCATAATACAGAACTTGTACCTTAGAAGACAATTTTAACAGTCCCCAGACCAGCCACTTCATTTTCAGATAAAGACTTACAAGTTCTTATTTTGTTTACTATCTAACCAAGAAAACACATACTAACCTAATTGATAATTATCCCTTCAATGCCCAGCATAAAATTCCGGAAAACCTAGACATGATAGATCAAGTAGTAGCAGTTCCATGGGATATACCAGCTATTTTCCTAAGTCATATAGTCCTGTTTGGCCTTCTCCTCCAGCTGTAAGGCTTTCAATCCTTTTTCACTTTTGCCCATGTTTTCATTTTCTTTCATTCATTGTCACACCTGACCCTCCTGTCTGTCTGTTTTATTTCCCCAGGGCAACTTATGTCAGGTTCCCCAACTCTCACCTCTATTCCTTATTCTGGACTACTTCCTTCTACTTAGTATAATCTTCTGCCCAGAGTACCCTCTATGTTCATCGTCAAATAGCTCTTGAAAACCCACTACTGCTGGGAGCCTCACTGTGATGATTTTCTTGCCACCTAAATATTCCCCAGCATATTCCCATATGCTGCCCTGGCCAAATCAAAGTGCTAGCACTTTAGGACAAAAATGCTGTCTGTTTTCCTGTTTCCTTCTCCTCTAAAGCACTGTGCCTGGCTTTAAAATTAGTATCTCCCATCAAAATAATATTCCTGAACTCAGTGTTGGAGTTAATCACCCAAGCCATGGCCAGCCCCGCAGAGTCAGCTTCCATTATTCCTTCAAGCATTTTTTTTTTTCAAATTTCCTAGAAGTTCTAAGGCCAAAAGCTGCCCTACCCCACCCCAAAAAAGGTGAAAAGAAAGGAAAGAGCTTTCTTATAATAAAAGGATAAAAAAAACCCTTTGCATACATTGTATGGGTCATTTTGTGCTAGCAGGGAAAGGGCTGACTATTCTTAAGATATAGAAATGAAAAGATGCGTGATTTAATAAAAGCTCTGTTGCTTCGCCGGCCTTATCTCCCATTCTTTTTATTTTCAGAAATATTTCTAAAGGAGTTCGCACAATAGTAATGATCTGTCCTCAGTTTGGGACCTAATACCTCAAATCATCCAAAAGTTTTTATATTGGTACTTCATCTTTAGGAGGAGTAATTTCTCCAAATATTTCCAAAATTTCAGTTTATTCCATAATATGTGCACAAAGCCAAAAATGAATATTCTCATATGTTTAAAAATATATGTACATATTGAAGTAGACAGAGTGTTCTCAACTTAATTTTCATTCCATTTACACTCAGGAAGAATAAAGGTCTCTACATTTTCAGGGGTTGTCTATAGTCTTGTGTTTTTATGGAAACATTAGAAACAGGTAGCCAATTATGCAAGACTCCATTTAGTTTTGATTGCCTAAAAATGCAAACTGCTGAGGTTTTATAGGCTTATACTAAAGAAAGAAAAATACTTACTACCTAATTCCAGATATCTTGTGACTTATGAACCACTAGACATAAAATCATTGAGTCTCCAGGGCAAGAAAGAACCTAAAATGGAAGCAAGAAAATCAAGCCAGTCAATAATGAGAATCAAAAATAAAAACTCTCATCCCTGAATAAGCCTTTTTTGTAGTTTTATGATATTTGCTCTTTTTTAGTTATTTGATTTGGGTCTGCAGACATGTGGTCAGAATCTTCCTACTCTTTGTTTCTAGTGGTTTTCCTAGCCCAGCTAACATTTAAAGTACATTATTTGCCAGGTAATGGTAGAACTTGCTGAAAGTTTAAAATAACTATGTGTTATTTATTTTCTTAAACAAATGTTACACACTCAAATGCCTTCAGGAACCAAACGCACAGTCTACTGCACTGCCCAACCCCAAGGGCACCATTCATTCACTCTGCAGTCCATATAAATGAGCAGCTTGGGATAAATGAAGGGAGCCAGGAAACCCAGGGAGGTAAGGCAAATGAGCGAGGCAGTCCTGGGACAAGACAGTAAGAAGCAGAGAGGTCTCTTACCAAACAAAAGCAAATGCATATCTGAGGGCTGAATTTTGGATCACAGGTTAGTCGTTTATTATTCCATTCTAGAAATAGATTAAGGAAGTAGTTATTCTATGGAACCTGAATTGTAGTTCCAGTTTTACTAAGATTACTATATTCTAGTGTCATTTCTGTTTTGGGGGATATTTTGGCTTTTGCTTCTCTTTCAAATACCTGATTTTAAGGAGGTTTTTAAATCAAAAGATAGTAGAGCAGTGAAGTCCATCCTATACCAAAAGCAGACAAATCACTACTTGTATTTCCTGTTATTACAGAGATGTAATGATAAATCTTTTTGTTCCCAAGTTATTATTTACTATGAAGTTATTATTTACTATGAAACAGTCGATGCTTCTTGGCATTTTCCTCTTGTCCATTCCTGCCCAGTGCTTATATTTTGCTCAATAAATAGGCAAGACATTCTGCTAGGTAGCATGGCCCTTATCTACAAGGAGCTTACAGTTTAGCTAAGTATCAGACAGTATACTAAGGATAATAATAAACAGAATGTGGAATTTCTATATACTAGCTTTTTAAAAAGTATGGTAATGGGTAGAAAGAGAAGCAAAAAAAAATGGAGGATAAAAGAAAGGCATTTAAAATGGCTCTTGAAAATGGGCCAGAACAAAGTCATGCTAGAAAGGAGCTGGTTGGCATAATGCCAATATAGGAAACTACATTAGCAAGGACATGGCAACAAGCAAAGTTATGACCAATTTGGATCATGTGGCCAGATCACACAGAACTTGTGAAGGAGCAGACGGGAAGGTGAGATTGTGAGAAAGATAGGTTGAGCTCTTACCTTACTGGTTACTCCTTCTCAGATTCCTTTGCTTTTTCTCCTCATCTCTCCCACCTCTAAGTAATGAACCCTCAGGCTTGGTCCTTGGACCTTTTCTTTTTTCCATTTACAGCCACAAGCTTTATGATCTTATCCTTTCTTGTGACTTGATATACTATCTATATTCTGATGACTCCCAAATTTATGTCTCTAGTGCACACACTGAACCCCAGATGCAGACTGGCTACATACCACACTCAGAAGTCAAATAGGCATCACAAAATTAAGAGAACTAAAACTGAATTCCTGATATTCTCCACCAAACCCACCCTTCTTCCAACCTTCCCCATATTAGATGATTTCCAGCCAGATAGCCATGCCACGAACCTTCGAGTCATCCTTGACTCCTCCTTTTACTCATACCCCATAAACAGTTAGAAAATTCTATTCACTCTACCTTCAAAATTCCTCCAGAATTTCTCCACTTCTCACCACCTCCACTGCTACCACTCTGGACTGGGCCACACCATCTCTCACCTGGATTTCTGCAATAGCTTCTTAACAAACAGGTCTCCCTGCAACTCCCCTTGCCTGGATTCTCAACACAGAAGCCAGAGTGATTCTATCAAAGTACAGGTTAAATAGAACTTCTGTTGTGGTGAGAAAAAGTTTTGGTAATGGATGGTGGTGATGCACAATAATATTAATGTAATTAGTATCACTTAATTTTAACATGGAAGTGGTTAAAATAAGAAATTTAGAGTTGTATGTATGTTGCCACAAAAATTATTTTTAAAGATGCAGGTTAGATTCTGTCTGTCCTCTTCTCAAAACACTGTAAGAGAACCCCATCTCCGTCACAGGAAAGGCCAAAGTCCCCACAAAGGCCTTACAAGCTTTCATCTACTCTGTGGCAGCCATGGTGGCCTCCCTGCTGTTCCTTGTTGCTCCCACCTCAAGGTCTTTATGCTTATGATTAACTTTTTTCTGGAGGCTCTTGCTCTATAAATCCACAGGCCCCCCTTCACTTTCTGATGTGTGTCACTTCCCATTGAGGCTTACTCTGGCCACCCTGTCTACAATTTTAACCTCCCTCCTTCAGTTTTCTCCTTAGCATCTATCACTGTCTAACAAAAGCATTTTATTTATGAATCTTGTTTATTCTCAGCCTCTCTCATATTATGTTAGCTACAAGAGAACAGAGATTTTTGTGAGTTTTTTGCTTAGCTATATCTTCACCATCTATAGTGGTATCTCCTATAGAATAAGAACTCAGTAAATATTTGATGACTGAATGGATCAAGAAGAGCCTTCAGTGCTTGCAGAACATTGGAAATCACTGAAGATGCTTGAATTGAGTCTGAGGAAAGAGTGATAAGCAGCAAGTCTCTGCCCAAACCTCAGGTTATATCTTTTAAGCAGTAGTGGTATTTCAAGGGGCAATTGTTGAAAAACAAAATGTCAAAAAATTCCCATTACCACCCTGTATTAGTTAGGGTTCTCTAGGGAAACACAATCAACATTATATATATATATACATATATATACACACACACACACACACACACACACACAAATATTATAGATAGCATAATATTATGTAAATTATGATATTTTTTATAGGAATTGGTTCACATGACTATGGGAATGGGCAATGGCCATATTCTGTAGGGCAGGCCACAAACTGGGAACCCTGATGAAGGTTTTCAATGAATTCCCTGGGAGAAGCTGGTTGGCTGAAGCAGAAATGGAAAATCTCCCTTCTAACTGCTAAAGTTATCAGTTCTCCCTTTAAGGTCTTCAGCTGATTGGGTGAGACTTCTCTCCTTGTTGAAGTCAGTCTCCTCAGATGCTTGTAGATGGAATCACCCACAGATACTATCAACTTGTTATTCAAATCCATGAAATATCCTCACAGTAACAATCAGGCCAGTGCTTGCTTGACCAAACA
This sequence comes from Choloepus didactylus, assembly GCF_015220235.1. Classification (NCBI taxonomy): domain Eukaryota; kingdom Metazoa; phylum Chordata; class Mammalia; order Pilosa; family Megalonychidae; genus Choloepus; species Choloepus didactylus. Next base: position 146,363,445 of record NC_051308.1, read on the forward strand.
ACAGGACACCATAACCTGGTCAAATTGACACATGAACATAACCATCACACCCACGTGGCCCATGATAATTTAATCTCTGTTCATCAAGTCAGCTTGGAGTTATGGAAAAAGTAATGATGTTGGAGTGAAAAACGAAAAACCCTAAGTTAAAGGCCTGATTCTGATAATGAATGCCAGTTTCCTCAACAATAAAATGGAGTTTGTAATTGAAATTCTTTTTTATGTGTTATAAGGATTTAATGGCATAGCAGATAGCAGGTGCTGATAAAATCCTAGTCCCTTTGCTTTAATAATTAATTAAGAAAGGCAGAACACAGGCAATCTCCTAAACAACTTTCTGTATTTCTGTAGTTTAATCAATAAAATTCTTGCTCATGCTATGCTTAAAAATTATCAACTAATGTTTGACTAACATGCTCAACAATGAAATACACTTGTCATACAATTCCTTCTGCTATGTATCATTAATTTTTCTATGATCCAGGCTATCAAATTTTGCACCCATCTTCTGACTATTGCATCAATTCCCATATTCTTTCAGTTCCTTTACAAAAATAAACTATTTAATCAAGTAGTTTATTGTATTAAAATACATTTAATTTTTATTCTGCACTTTTTTCACAAGGAAAGCTTTAAAATTAAATATAAAAGCAAAAGAGTTTGGGATTACCACACTGCATTTAGAATTGCCCTTTTAATTTCTGTGTTAGGTAATATGGACTAATCCAGTGGTTTCGTGGTATGGTAGGTTGAATTGCATATCCTCTCAAAGGCCATGTTCTTTATCTTAATCTATGTTGCTGTTGGTGTGAACTTATTTGTAAATAGGACCTTTTGAAGATGTTATTATTATTTAAGGTGTGGCCAACCAAATCAGGGTAGGCCATAATCCATATTAATAGAGGCTTTAGAGAGAGAAGAAACTGGAAGACATTCAGAGAAGAGGCAAGAAGCTAGAGATCAACAGAAACAGGAAGAGTAGATGCAAGGAGAGACATGTGACAGGAAGCAGAGATACAAGCCAAAGAACCCCAAGGATTGCAGCAAGCCAACACTGGACTGCTACAGACTTTGGGGAGAAAGCATGGTCTTGCCAATGCTTTGATTTTTGACTCCCAGCCTTCAAAACTGTAAGACAATGAACTTTAATCATAAAAGCCAACTTGATATTTGGTATTTGCCATAGCAGCCTGGAAAACTAATACAAGTGCTTTAGATTCATACTTGCTGGTGTCAGGATCCTTTGTACCCTTAAAAGTTACCAAGAACTCCCAAAGAGCTTTTGTTTATTTTGGTTATATATATGTTGATAGCCACTATGTAAAAATTAAAAATTGAGATTTCTTTTTAAAACAAGAATAGGTCAGTACATATTCCATAAGACTTCAAAGGGATAGTCCCTGGGAAACCCTACTGTATACTTGTGAGAGAACGAGAGTGAAAAACAACATCTTAATAACATTCTGAATATAGTTGGGGATACCTCGAGATTCCTGGACCACACTTGCAGACACACTGGGCTAATCTTTCCTAAGTAACAAATGAACCTAAATTCCCAATGGCTTAATACAATGAAGATTTATTTTTTGCTCACAAAAAGCCCACTGTGACCTTGGTAGGCCTTGTCCATTTGTAGCTACACCATCTGGAACATTTGGCTTCACATAAATGAGAGAAGATAGAGAGGCATCTTACGGGCTCCTAACTACTTGACCACACATCACTCTATTCACAGTTCACATGCCTGAAGTACTCTAATGGCCCTAACCCACTGAAAGGGAGGCTGGGAAATTGGAAGTCCACTATACTGATCTATTTTTTTTTAGGTGGAAGAACGCTCTAGAGATTTTATTGACAGGTAGCATATCCCACATGATGAGAGTCACCAAAGTCCTGGGTCCAGCCTGGCTCCAAGAGAAAGGTTTTCATCAGCTTTTATAAGCCCTAAAAGGCCAATAACTTCCATATATCTTTCTACCAACTTCTTCTCCATCTCAATAGACATCCTGACCTCATCCCAAGAGAAAATTTGCAGCTAGGACTTTTGCTTTTTATCCTGGAGACTTTTAGCCTAATATACAGATCTATTTTAAAGCTTTTCCCTAACACTTTTCCCCTTGTTAGACACTTGGAAGAAGAATATTTAAGCTCTGTTTAGTCTGCTGAACAGAACCCAGAGTCATGGTGTTCAGCCATGTAGTGACCAGCAGAGAAGTTGCAGACAAATTCAGCACAGAGATGAGGTTCACTAAGCAAATTTTAAAAATGATGAATTCATTCCAATATCCTTACAAACTAGGGCTTGTCTGATTTAATGAGCACTTAATACATAAATGCCCAAGAATGCATTCTCTGTCTTAATAACAATCTTATGTGTTAGACATCAAGTCAATTTCTAAGCTGGGAAAACTGAGACACAGAGATGTTAAATCATTTGTCCAGGGTTATATGGCTAGCACCAGGTGGGGCTGGGACTTGAGTGCAGATCTGTTGGACTCCAGAGACTGCTCTTTTAATCACTCGGTCTCATGATAGGCTTAGATTTGTTTTCCTCAAGAAAATCCTTCATCATCATAAAGGTCTTTCTAAGGTTTCATAAAGTTAATTTTATCCTCCAAAATTGGGTAAGGTCCATGTGAACTAACTGCCACAATCCTACAGCATCAATGTCACTTGGCAAATCAAAATACCTTTCAAGGCTGCCTTTGTTAAATCTCATTCACTATGTTTTAACTTTATCCCTTAAGAGGTCAAACAAGTGCAATATAAAGTGTATGGAGTGCTGGGTGCTAGACCCTTCTCTGCATAGGGAAAGTCATGTCACTTCTCTGTGCACTCTTTTCCCATTTTTGCAGGCAAGGTGGCATAAGAAATGCAGAGATGTAGGGATTAGACAGACCTATACTACAGTCCCAGCTTTGCTGCTATTTCTGGAACCTTGTGCAAGACCTTGGGCAATTCATTCTGCAGACCTCCACCAAGCTACTAGTTTCCTTATTTGTAAAACGGAAAAAGAAATGAGATAATTAAAAAAAATAAAGTGATGCCTTATATGGGAAGCACCCTTGGAGGTGCATGTATCAGGTATCTGTCCCCCAACCCTAACCATTCTCCCTCCTATTCCCTACCTGTGCCTTCCAAATAGAGGATCCATATTGGTCTGGTCCAATAAAAAGACTGTATGATCCTAGTTTCATCTTTTATTAAAATTAAAACATCTGCATCCCCTCACCAGAGCAGCCACTTTGATAAACACAATAAAAACCTATTTACAACTGTTATACAACTTCAATGCTTTATTTTAAATAAGGTTTTATTCTTTTATACTTTTGAAATAAATTGAAACACATATCAAGACAGTTTTTTCCTAATATTAAAATTCATAAAATTTGATTGTCAGAGTTTCATTTTGATTTGCTTAGGTTGTCTGCTTCATTCATTTATGCAACAAGTATAGGAGCTACACAGTGCAGTGTTTAAAAAGAGGCAGAAAGCCTAAGGGAAAGTGGGATGGGCTTATTTACTGCTGGTGGCAGCATAAATTGGTAAATATTTTCATAAAGCTTTTTGCTAACATGTATCAACAGCCTTCAGTTAATAAAATAAACTATCCTGAGGAAAGAAAATAATCATAAATATGGAAAAGGATTTATATACAAAGATGTCCAACATGGGATTATTTAAAGTAGTTAAAACGTTGGTGAAATCTAAATTACACAAAACTGGGAACCAGATAAGTAAATTAGGATAAATCTCTATTATGCCATTTTATGATGTATATGAAGATTTACAGTGATATAGTATGTCATTTGCAGATGCATTCAGCTGCAAATAAGAAAAACCTGACCAATAGCGGCTTTAACAAAGAAAGGTTTGTCTTCCTTACATAACAAGAGGCCAGGGCTTAAGTAGTTGCTGTTATTGGTGTGGCTACTCAATATTATGAGAGAAAATGGTGTTAGCAGAGATGTCTCCTCTTGTACCTGTCTCTTTCACCGGGAAGTGAAACATTCTTCCCAGAAGTCCCTCATCAGACTTCCCTTTGTGTCTCACGGGCCAGAGCTACTTCTCATGGCCACCACTAGCTGCAGGGATAATGGGAAAGTGATTGTTTGGCTTTCCCAACTCTATAGCAGTGGCAGCAGTGGTGGAAAGGAATAACCAGTCTGCAGGATGCATGGGAGTGATTGAAGGTGGGGTGGGAGAGAACGCAGAAAGGGATTGAGTTTGCAGCAGTCATATTGAAATGACTTTACAATCCTGTCCTGGCTGCATGGCCAGTGTGAGTTTATGGCAAGATTTGGGGCCAGAAGAACAGGCCACCTGGAGGGAAACTAAATATAGGCTGAACAGTGAAGCTGATGGAAGGCAGTTTCTGGTTCCAAGAAGACTCTTTGTCCTGATACTATTTTTTAGTTAAACGTCTGTTGAATTTCTACAATCTGTGAGGTATTCTGGAAGTGGGATATGGTATAATGTGGTGGTTAGGACTAGGGATGTGGAGTCTGACAGAATTGGGATCAAATCCTATCTTAGCCTCTTACTAGCTGTGTGTCCTTGGGTAAGTTATATAACTTCTCTGATCTTCTGTTTTCTCATCTGTAAAATGGGAAAATAATGATAGCTTATAGTAGTAGTAGTGGTAGTAGCACTACTGTATAGGTAATGCTAATTGCCATATAAGGTAGTAATAACTACCTTACTTATTTGTTCCAAGAATAAATGTGATGCAGGTTGTAAAGCACATAGCTACATATTACAGTAAGTCAGTGGATCTTATTTAAGACAGATAAGAAAATTTCAGTTATCAGTAAAAAAGTGCAGTCTAGGCATTAAAAAATTAGCTAATGCTAATTGAGAATATATTGTATGTCAGGAAGTGTTTTACTTGCATGACTGCACTGAATTCCTGTAACAATTGGTGTGGTCACGCATTAGTGAGGATCAGTTAGGTTATGTTGTGGTAACAAATAACTCCCAAACAGCAAGTTTATTTCTCACTCATGCAAAGTCACACTTAGGCCTGAGCCTCTCCGCAGCAGTATCTTGAGCTGCTCCAATCTCATGGTATCTCAACACTTGCAGCCATGTTCACTGAGGCAGGGGAAGAGAGAACATGGGAAATCACACACCAGCCTTTGAGCGGTTCTCCCCAGACAAGCTCCTGCTTAACTGCACAGAAATGGGGCAGGACAGGTCTCCCATGTGTACTCAGAAGGGAAGAGTCCTGGAAACCTTAGCCAGCAGTGCTAACATCTGCCACAGGTAGATAATAAGCCAACTTAGCAGTAATAGAAATGGGAAGGGGGGATTGAAAGAGGTGTACATCAGACCCAGGGCCCTGAGAAGCCCAGGTTTGAGCCAATGATCAAGTTGGCCATGCATTTATCTTCATGTGGCCGTTGCAGTAATTTTACCAAGAGTTTGCCTCAGTACCGAGAGAAGCCCACCAAACCCATGAATTTTCTGTGAGTACTTTTAACACAGTTTCAGTACACTTTAAAAATAAAAATTCTGTGCTTTCACCTTTTCAAATTCCCAGGAACCAAACAGTTTCCAAGAGGTTTCAAAAATCATTGCCAGCCCAGCCTGTACCAACTCCATTCTCTCCTTTTGTACTCTGCAGTGAATTTCCTACCCTGGATTTTCTGAAACATTTTGTTTCTCTGGGCTGTCTTTCCTCATTGACTATTATTACCTTAAGTATTCTTTCTGCTATTAGCCTTTGTCACCAAACCTGGCTCCTGAGACAGACCAAACCTCTCTTCATTTTTCTGTAATTTCCTATTTGCTCTTTTTCCCTATTAAGAAGTCCATTCACACTTTCTCTTTGTCATCTTTTCTCTTATTTTCTCACATACTTTCAAAATTTTATTTTCTCTCCAGTGACTTTTTCCTTTTACCAATAGCATCTATTTTATGGCTCTATCTTTAACAAGTTTGTCCTTACCTTTCTTGCTTCCTTCCCTGCTACAAATTTTTCATGAACATCTTTTCTATGATCCACTTTCCATTTTTATGTCTTTTAAAACATCACCCCTGTCTCTACTTGTGTTTCTATTAAATATTATTATGGTATTAAGTCATTAAAATATGTATCACTTAGCTGTGTCATCTTCCTGCCACCCAGTCAGGGACCTTTGGAAACAACAATATAATGGAAAATTACTCTCATGCATACAGTGAAAAAACAAGGGTGGGGGGGGGAGTAACAGGAAGAGAAAACAGAGTCTGAACATTAAAGTAAATTAGAAAGTGTTTGTACAAAAAGTGAAGACAGGAATGGAACCTCCAGTCAATGAATTTCCTCTATATAGAAGTCAATCCAAATCATTCTGGTATAAGAAAAAGGAAGGAAGGAAGGAAGGGAGGGAGGAAAAGAGGAAGGAAGGGAAGGAGGAAGGAAAGGAGGAAGGGAGGATAGAAACTATCACATTCCTTTTTTCTTCCTGAGTCTTTTTCTTCCTAAAATATTTGCCTCAATTTATCCTAAGGTTTATTCATTTATTCAACAAATATTTACTGAGCTTTTAATATACACTGGGCATAAATGAGAGACAACCTTCATTTTCACAGAACCCAGAAACTGGGTTTCATTCTTGGCTCTGGTACTTAAGGTTATATGTGCAATGAAGTGAGAAGTATATTCTACTGAAATTCTCTGAAATGCTTCTCTTTGGGAAAGCTGTCAGACTGAGAGAACCCTTTCTCTGTGGGCTCCAGAGCTTCCCTATGTAGGGAATTAGGTCTGCAGTGGTGTGGGCATGGGTGGGGGATACAGCTCCCTAGCCCATCAGCAACACCCCCTACCCCTACCCCCCACTATCCCCCAGCCCCCCACCACACCCCCACACCCCCCCACCCCACCCCCCTCCACAGCCTGGCCAGACTCGCCAATACACAAGATCTCACAGTTCTCCCTTCAAGAGCAGAATGAGGGTCATTTAACTCATGAACATGGGGTTACCAGAAGAGAACTGGAAAGAGAATGAAGAAAGGGAAATAAACTTACAGAATAGCAGCTGCCATCCATGAGATATTCGCTAAGAAAAGAAGCAACGGGGAGAGAAGATGAAGACTTTAGCCATGTATCAAGAATACACTTTCCTCTCTGTCATTTCCTTGAGAGGCTAGCAAAAGATCAGAAGTACGTGTAATTAATTTTGCAGTCTAGATTGTGTTTCTTTGAGTGGGACAGAATACAAAGACTGGATCATATGGAGTTCCAGAATTTATTTGGATTACATTTGGATTATCTGTGATCTTAAGCAGGTTATTCACTTCCCTTAGAAAAAGTTCCTCATCTGGAGAAACAAATGATGAGATGGCATATGAAAACTCTGAAAAGTGATCATTTTATAATCTGATACCACAGTTCACGTATCTAGTTTCCTGGGCAGGGCTGATACAGCTAACTCACTGGCCAGCCTCCATTTGGACTGGCTATGCCTGTGCTGTACAGGTTGTTAAATATTTTTAATATCACCCCTACCTCTGATGAGTTTACCTGAACAAGGTGAATCTTATCTAAACTTAGACAAGGACGATGGTGGTGGAATCATGTAAGCAGGACTTTTTACAGAATCCTTACAATGGAGCTCATTTCTAGCTGGGAGTGCGACATGTGACACAATGGAAGAATTTAATAGTGCAATTATCGTCCCTGGTTGTCCCTTGGCTTTCAGGATTCAAGGCAAAGACGTCCCACAGAAAAGATGTTTATTTGGGATAATGAAATAGTGTTCTGCTGGGAGCTGGGCATCTGCTCCAGATAGAGCTGCTCTCTCGAGTGGGTGGTCTCCTGAATTCTTTACTCTGGCCTCTACTCCAGTGGTGGAGAAGTGGATCATAATACTGAATTGAAGCCCTTTATATCCCTCCTGGCATAAATTTAGCAGGGTCGGTAGACAGAGCTGACCTGAAGGTTATCATGGTTATCGTTTGCTCTGAGCAAGCCTCAACAAGCTAAGCAACACTGTGTATCTTAGCCACTGTAGAGAAAAGAGGGCAGTTTCATTCTAAACTGAGGAAAACATCTTGCTTTGAAGTTGTCATTAAATTGCAAATTGTCCTCTGAGACTTGAAGATGCATGCTCCAGACCCCCACCAGTCCATTAAGTGGTCAGCAGAGAACTCTTCTAAGACAGTTAACTCCTTCAAGTCGAGAATAGGCTTGACTGCTTGAAGCAGAGATTTTCAGTCCTTGCAATAGAACCCTGCCTTCATATATCCCACCATTTTCATTCCTAACCGAGTAAAAATATTTCAGGAGCTGAGAAAAAACCTCTCTTAGAATGTCCAGGTCAGGCTGGCATTGCCACTGCCTACTCACAGAAGAAGCACAGCAATTTGCAGGTACAAAAATCCTTGGAAGTTACTTTAGGAATAGGAATTTGGGCACTATCTCCAATTGTAAAAATCAGAACAATAAAATTGCCTTAGCAAATGGCTACAAAGTATCTGGCCTGATTCAATTATTGATTTGTTCAACTGATTCATTTATTTGACAAATATTTATTGAGCGTCCACTATATGCCAGGCACTCTTCAAAGTGCTTGGGAGATATATCAATGAACATAATAAGCAACATACATGATAAACACAATAAACATTAAATTTTATAGTATATTAAAAAGGATTAAATGCTATGAAAGAAAGAAAAAGTAGAGCAAGACAGGATGGTGTCAGGCTGCAGTATTAAATAGGGTGTAAGGCTGGGATGCATTCAAAAGGCTAAATCATGAAAAGGAAAGAAAGTGAAAGTGCACTCAAACCAACATCTGTCTTTCAAATATGAGATCTGAGTTATACCTCTGAAGATATCCAGATATGCAACAGAGATATGTATGTGGGGAAACTATGAAAATTTGGTCTGAGGCTCATGACTCAAGGAACATGAGGTATTCTCTGGTATATATAATAGTATTTTGCAGTGGACAGTGGCTGCTTCCACAACATACATCCATTCTCCTCTTGGTAATTTTCCAAAATTTTATTCTGATACCCACACCTCTGCCATGCAGCCCATATGCTTCAGAGGAAACTGACTCCACAAACGAGTGACTCAGGCCCGAAGGTAATCAACGCACAACTGGGCCCTGTACAGTTATTGACTCCTGGTTGTGCCCTTGACCCAACCAGAACGATAGAGCTAAAGAAGCTGTTTGCTAGGGAATTCTGGAAAGTATCATTCTCTTTGTCTTGCTGTTGGATAGTGGGCTGATGTGATCTGGGTAACTGCTTTAAACATTTTTCACATGAAGAAGCCCGCCTGAGGATCGTGTCAGCATGCAAAGGTCAGATACAAGAAAATCTCAGAGAAACAGACTGAGGGCCATGCCTCTGGACTCTTTGGTGACATAAATCAATGAATCAGCTTTCCTATATAGAACTGTAGGAATAAAGTTTTCTGTTACTTGCAACCCAAAGCTTCTTAACTAATAACCCAAACAAAAGGCTGCGGTGGACAGGAGGCCCACCTTGTGACTCCATATTTATCCAATTGCATCCCAAATTTAACCTCTCTTTATTAGAGACATTATTTATAGACTAAATCAACATCCTTTTGTGAGTCACAGAGATGAGATGCAAGTTGTTAAATTGGTAAAAGAGACACTTTGAGAAAACTAAAAATAGTAGAACACATTGAATTAGAAATGAAAGGTGCAGATGTTAAAGCAGGCTCAGGAGGATCAATTCTAAGGTAATTCAGGGGAAGAAAATGACAGGCATTCTCAGCCTCTAGCGTAATAAATTGTTTCTTGATTCCCTCTTAATGAAAATATTGTGCATTCTCTTTTCTTTTCTGCAATATCGTCAATGAATTTTCTCGCTCTCATTTTTTTGCTTCTACTTTTTACATAGATTTGGTATTTTTGTTTTTAATAAAAGTGGAGGTGTTTCTGAGAATTTCTATTGCAACAGCACGGCTTGAACTTCAGGTCAGCTGAAAGGAAGAGTGTGTGCTGTTTCCATGGAAACCATAGCAGTATAATGTCAGGTACTAAGAGACATCAAGTATGAAGGGATAAAATCCCTGCATCATTTTAATAAACACATCCTACTTACCGTTATTTAACCACAGTCTGTGTACATATGCTCTATCTCTTAATAGCCACTCTTCATAAATTTCTTTTGACCACATCTAACCTTTCTAAGTTGGTCCTGATTATGCAGCTAAGTAAATAAAGATGAAAAGAATGCCCTTCATTAGAATATTATAAACTCCTTATTATTCTGAAAACTCATTAGACATAGATATGCTTTAATTGAAAAAAAATACTAGAGGGACTCAATAATTAGGGTTAACTTAAATCCACAGAAACAAACAAGTAAATTAAGAATCAGGGCTTACATTTTGTCCTTAGTTCCTCATCTTATACCACAGGACCCATTCGGGGTTATTTGTAGTAGAAAAAAAAGAAACTAAATAGTTTTTACCCCAAACCCTCTCTGCTACAAATGCCTCTTCCCTCAAGTTATTTTCAAGCAACATAATGTCTGTTGGAACAAGAAAACTACCTCCAAGGCTTCTAAACTCAGAGGCAGCAAGCGATGGAGTCAAATGCTCCTCAGACCCCACCTAAGGGAAACTGGTGAGGTGAGCTACCAGGGGTGACATTGTGAGGAACACATCTATCTACATTTTGTTGCATCCTTATTTTCACTCTCACCACCTCCCCTCAACCAAGGGTGTTCCTTTTCAACTGTTTGGTCATGGGCTTTCCTACACAAATCTATCTGTAAACAAGAAGGAAGGATGAGAAGAGAAGGGAAGGGGGCAGGGAGAAGAGAAAGAAAGGAAAAGAGGGAGAGAGAGAAAGAGACAGACTGACACCACCATCAATCAACTTGAGGGAAGAAAGACCGAGGCTTTTTCCACTCCATCAAATACCCTGGAAAGAATATTGGCAGGAGGGATGATTTGTACGTAATACGATACAAAATCCCTTTATTGGTCTCCCGAACTTAGCTTAAGGGAAATTGTGCCAAATTTCCAGTAAACTGAAATAATGCGACCAGTGAGTGGAATTCAAAGAGCAAAGCCTCTGTATACCATCACCTAAGAATTTATCCACACTAAAGGGAAATGGAAACTTTTCTCCCTTCAGCAGACCATTATTAGATCAGAAAGTGGTAGACCCATGACAATGTCAGAGATACCACAAAGCCATCCAGGACCAGCTGCCATGGCCAGGGGTCTGGTGGGCTCATGATAACCAGTAAGCCACAGAATGAGGGGCTGGTACCCTAGAAGATGGCAGAGAGGAGAGGGGGTGGATGGCAGCAAATAAGACAAAGTAATCACCCGATCTTGATAAATTCCCCAAAGATGCCTAAATCAGAAAAGAAGAATGGATGAAGCTGCAAGTATCATCAAGGAGATGTTTTCTTCCTGAAAACTGTGGATTCTGGGGCTGGTTGCCAGCCACTCTTGGTCCTTAGCTTGCACATGGCAAGGCAAGTGGCAGCATCTCCTGGTCTCTGCCTTCTCTTCAGGGTTCTGGGTTACACTGATGTTCAGCTTCTTGCTTCCTGTGGCTTTCTCTCATTTGGTCTGAATATTATTCTGCTTATAAAAGACTCCAGTAATAGGATTAAGACCCATCCTGACTGGGCTGAGTCACACCTTAACAGAAGTAATCACATCAAAAAAGATGCTACTTACAATGGGTTCACACCCATAGAAATGTATTAGATTTAAGAACATATTTTTCTGAGGTACATACAGCTTCAAACCACCACAGTGGAGATGATTCAAAACAGGACCCATGCAATCTCCTCCTACACCAAGGATGACATATAGTCAGCTAAGGTTAAGGCAAAGAGATTACAGCCAAAGGAAAAATCTCTTCTCTGTCACCCCTTTCTCTACCATTCCACCTCTAAGTCTCCCCAAGCTAACTCAGAACCAAGCCAGTCTGTCACATCAAGAGTCTAGCAGAAATTCAGTTGATGATATTAGTGTCCTCATTTTTACCAAAGGAGTATTTTTAATTGCAAATTATATTTCTACCCACTTATCATGAAGTATGTCCACCACCTCTGAACCTTCACTTCATATTGCAATCAAAAGAGGATTAGTGTAATAAGATCATATTTTTAGCCATGGTCATTATATTTATTTTTACAACTCAGCTTTTCTTCCCAATATAAAAAAAAAAAAAATTCTGGCTCATAGATCATCTTTATAGATTTTCAAACTAAAGATTGATTTAAAAAAAAAAAAAAAAACTGGTTTAAAAGAAATTTTATCATCAGTACAACCTTAACAGAATTTGCCTTCTGACCTTTGAATATGAATCCAAAATCTGACCCATCAGACTGCACTATTATTTCTTATTCTCCATGGGCCTGTCTATATACTGAAATCAGTTCTCAGATTGCTCTTTCAGAGGGTTCTCCTAGGTCAACAAAACCTGAGATCACAAATAAAAAAATTAATTTAAGAAATCAAATAACAAATATTACTGGGGTCAGAACAGAGTCTTCCTTTGGCAGTCAGGCTTTTATGCAGGGCACATGTCTTGCAAAGCAGTTTCTCTTTACTATTAATTCAGGTTTGAGTGAGTGAGTGTGTGTGTGTGTGTGTGAGAGAGAGAGAGAGAGAGAGAGAGAGAATTTCAATCTCTCTGAAAGTTGCATCATCAGAAAGGTACTCTTTACCATAAGATGACATCTGTGGAGTTGTAAGAGCAGAAGGAATGGACTTGAGAACAGAAAATCTGGATTCTACAGACTCTTACTCGCAGTTTAACAAAATAATTTCTTTTGTGTTTCAAGCTGTGTCTGAGCTCTCTCACCTCAATAATCAGTCTTCTTTCAAAAGAAACAACTTTATTTTCACCAAAACAAGAAGTTTCCATCAGGGACAATTCCAAAATTAAAACTTACATGAAGACTGGATCAAGCAAGAAGGAAATCTTTAAGAAGAAAAAATAATTACTGTCAATGGTGTGATGGTTGTCTTCCACGACAGTTCCCGCTACTGAAGGTTTGCCAAAGCCTTCCATTTCACAAATCATAGCCCACCTTGCCAGCAGTTCTTTCAGTTATAGCGCTATCATTATTTTCAGTACATGCCACTATTAATGAAAACTAAAATGCAAGTGAAACTTATGCTTCTTGAATCAGTTTAGGGCTTCTTTTATAAGCTTATTTTTAAATAGGTGAAGAAAGCCTACCAAAGAGACATGGGTGAGAGTTGGGTAGAAACAACTAACCGGGTCTCCTTGTTCCAGATGTAAGACCATGGCAGAAACAAGAAAGTCACTAGAGTTCATCCAGATCTCCACCTGACCTCAATCCTTGAATTGAATGTCAGCCCACATTGTGGTAAATATCAAAGAGAACACACGAATTTAGTATTAGGGTTTGACCCAGGAGGTCTACAAAGTCTTGAATCATATGCCAGTTTTATTTGCAGAACTTTGAGTTACAATCAGATTCTTAACATCCTGTCTTTGAAAAGCTCAATGATACATGACTGGTTCTAATATTACCCTTAGTTCTCTATTCATGTTTTTCTTGTAATTCTAAATTCAGGATTCTTTAAAGAATTAGGGAGGAGTTAGCATAGTGGCATTGGGATCAGTTATATCAGACTTCAGATACTAGCTCTGACACACACTAGCTATGTGACCTTAGAAGCAATATTTCCTACTTTAAGTTTTAACTTACACATCTGAAAAGATGTTTGGTGTGCCAGTTTGAATGTATTATGTCCCCTAAAATGCCATTATCTTTGATACAATCTTGTGTGGGCAGACGTATTAGTGTTGATTAGATTGTGAGTCTTTGATTGAGTGTTTCTGTGGAGATGTGACCCACCCAACTGTAGGTGATAACTCTGACTGGATAATTTCCATGGAGGTGTGGTCCTGCCCATTCAACGTGGGCCTTGATTAGTTTACTAGAGCACTATATAAGCTCAGACAGAAGGAGAGAGCTTGCTACAGCCAAAAGGGACACTTTAAAGAATGCACAGAGCTGAGAGAGGAGCTGCAGCTTACAGAGCAACATTTTGGAGATGGCCTTGAAAGCAGACTTTTGCTCCAGAGAAGCTAAGAGAGGACAAATGCCCCAAGAGCACTAAGAGTGACATTTTTGAGGAGCTGCAGCCTAGAGAGGAACATACTGGGAGAAAGCCAGAACTGTGGTGCAGTCTCCAGCCATGTGCCTTCTCAGCTAACAGAGGTTTTCCAGATGCCATTGGCCATCCTCCAGTGAAGGTACCTTATCTTGGACACTTTATGGCCTTAAGACTATAACTCTGTAACCAAATAAACCCCCTTTATAAAAGCCAATCCATTTCTGGTATTTTGTAAAAAGGCAGCATTAGCCAACCAAAACAGTTGAGAACAAATTAATTGTCGTAAGATTTAAACCTGTAACCAAAAGGAGGGTATTATTCACCAGAAATTTCTCTTCTGATGCCTCTTCTGCTGGCTCTTTAAATGTTGCTGTTCCCCAAGGTATGGACTGAAACCTTCTCTTCTTCCTCTATACAGATTCCTGATTCAAGGGTGGTAAACATAAATTAGCTTTATTTTGTTCAACCACTGTCCCTTCAAGTTTCCTCTGAGGCATTAATTCTTCCCCTGCCACTGATGACTATTCCAACTATTCTCTTGTTAATCTTAGGTAACAAAATGTCCACAGGCTGCTTAAGTAGAAAAATGCATACCAGTAATTAAGATGTCAATACTATGTGCTATTTGATCCTCCAGACACAATATAGAATTGTGGCTTCTCCCTCTCTTAGCTGAGTCTGGCTACAATTGGAAAGCAAAAGAAGGCCATGGTCAGCTTTTCTCTCTTTGCTCACCTAATGCTTCTGCTCCTTTTCCCTTGTCTTGCTAACCTGGATTTCTGAGCCTTACAGGTTTGGAGGGAGGCATAACAAGGAAGCATTCAGAAAGCAGGAGAGCTCTCAATTAACCAGTCCTGTGGTTGAGATCTACTGACAGTGATCTCTGGACGTTGCAGGTGTTTAGAGCCCCTACTAAGCACTGGGAACCTGAGATATCCCAAATCAAATTCAAAACCTTCCCTTCAGACTGGTGGTTCGATGGGCTGAGCCCTCTACCATGGGACTTGTCCTTGGGAAGACTGTTGCTGCAAAGGAGAGGCTAGGCCTGCCTATAATTGTGCCTAAGTGTCTCCTCCTGAATGCCTCTTTGTTGCTCAGATGTGGCCCTCTCTCTCTAGCTAAGCCAACTTGGCAGGTGAAAGAAAGCACTGCCCTACCCCTTACATGGGATCTGACACCTAGGGGAGTAAATCTCCCTGGCAATGTGGAATATGACTCCCAGGGAGGAATGTAGACCCAGCATCGTGGGATGGAGAGCACCTTCTTAACCAAAAGGGGGATGTGAAAGGAAATGAAATAAGCTTCAGTGGCAGAGAGATTCCAAAAGGAGCCGAGAGGTCACTCTGGTGGGCACTCTTATGCACACTTTAGACAACCCTTTTTAGGTTCTAATGAATTGGAACAGCTAGCAGTAAATACCTGAAACTATCAAACTACAACCCAGAACCCTTGAATCTTGAAGATGATTGTATAAAAATGTAGCTTATGAGGGGTGACAATGTGATTGGGAACGCCATATGGACCACACTCCCCTTTGTCCAGTGTATGGATGGATGAGTAGAAAAATGGGGGCAAAACAAACAAAAACAAAAACAAAGAAAACAAAAAAAGGCACCCAGTGTTCTTTTTTACTTTAATTGTTCTTTTTTCACTTTAATTTTTATTCTTATTATTTTTGTGTGTGTGGTAATAAAAATGTTCAATAATTAATTTTGGTGATGAATGCACAACCATATAATGCTAATGTGAACAACTGAATGTATGCTTCGTATGACTGCATGGTATGTGAATATATCTCAATAAAATTGAATTAAAAAACAAAAAAATGCTTACCTTCAACACACGATTCTTTAGCAGTATTTCCTGCTTTGTGCCATCATCTACCAACTGGACAATCTGATAAATCTAGAGTCATTCTTGTCGCCTCCACCTCCCTCACCATATATTAAATTGGGCAAAAGATACTATTGGGTTTATTTGTTCACAGCCTCTCAAATATGTTCCCTCTCCTTCTGCCTCACTGCCACTACCCTGTCCAGGATCCTGTTATCTCTTCTCTAGATTACCTCCATGGAATCATAGCTGGTCATCCATCATTTCCCACATGACCACAAATGTAACCCATTTTTTATTTCATTTTAATGTTTTGTTCTTTACAAAATGACACTTTACAATGTTCAACTGATCAGCCACACTCCCACCCAAAACCCTTCCATAACTCCCTCTGCCGAAAGGACCAATGAGATTTATTAACATGACTTACAAGACTGTTCATTTTATACTCCCTACCTACCTTCCAACCTCATTTTTCTCATCATAGTCTGATTCTTGAGAAACCTTAAGATAACCACTTTTCCAAAGAGTGCTCCGGGTTTCCCTTTGCTTCTTTCCTCGGAAACTTCTTCCCTTCCAAGACTCAGAACAAATTTCATCTCCTCTGAAAACACTTCTCCCATTTCCTCACCAAGCTATGCTAGTTTTCTTTTTCTTTTACTTTTTTTTTGCTCCTACACCGTTTTCTTCACAATTCTGTGATAGAAACTTATTAGGTCTTATAATTTTCTGTTTATATTTACCTCTTCCATTAGACTGTGGGGTTTTTGATTTGGAACATCAGGTAAGAATTCAATAAAATCTGACGAGCAAATGAATGTATCCATGAACTGAACAATTAGCTTGGATATTAAAGAAGCAGAGAGAATACATAAGGTTAGGAGGCTGAATTTCCTTGAAATTAGAATTTTCTGCAAAGATAAACAGGATAAG
Organism: Choloepus didactylus; assembly: GCF_015220235.1. NCBI lineage: Eukaryota > Metazoa > Chordata > Mammalia > Pilosa > Megalonychidae > Choloepus > Choloepus didactylus. The sequence goes on from NC_051308.1 coordinate 146,380,303, forward strand.
ATTTTGTTTGATATAAGCTCCTTTTTTACAGAAAGGACTTTCTGTTCTCAATTCCTAATCAAAATTGTATTTTTAAAATAATTCTACTTATGACCTTGGAGTAGAAGGTAGGCTGTTCTGTATATTTTTTTTCCTGCTATTTTGGAGGAGGAGGAGGAACTGCACATATTTCTTTGCAAACAAATGGGCTAATTGTGACCCTGAAGTATAAGATCCTGGAGGGGAGAGACTGTATTTTGTTTACTCTATACTCCAAGGAAAGTTCCTGGTTCATTAGAGATGTCCAATTATTATTTTTTACATAAATAAAGTAAATCACAAGTCCTCAAGAAGAAACTCAGAAATATTACATTAATATTCAAACTTAGAGCTCTAGGACAGAGCTAGGATAAAGCCTATGAATTAAAAAAAAAAAAGAGTACTGAAAGAAATGACTTAAGATTGAAAAATGAAACTATATAATGGAATGTACAAATCGGAGTAGGTTAGCCATGAATGGGCAGTTTCTTTAAAGTTCTCAGTGTCCAAAAGTTCCTTCGAAGAGTCAATATAGAGGAAGATGAGAAGAGTGGGAGAGGCAGGCAGGGTACACAGCTCCCAGAGTGCCCATATTCACACTGGAATATACAAAGCAGGATATGAAAAGGATGTCTGTTTAGGTGCTAGAAGTGTTAGACAAGAGAGGCTATCTCCGGACATTATCATTCTTGCCCTTCGGATTTGCCCATACATGTTTTATAGAATCATGTCTCCCACTAAATGGTTTCATACAGCTCTTCCATCATATCCCACCACGTGTTAAATCCTCTAGCAAGGTGGCACTCAAGAGGTTAACGTTATGGGCAATGTAGCCTTGGTTCTTCCCATGAGGCCATCCTGACATTGCTCAGCTAATGTTCTACCTTCTGCTGATGTGAATGACAACTGCAGAATTTCCCAGTGCCCAGGAAGGAAGAGAATATCATCAAACATTCCAACATCTCCCAATTCTTCACCACTCAGTCTCTCTATTGCTGTATAAATGGCCTCATTTTTAACAGAAGTATGACAAACACAACAATAGCATCATTTTACAGCAGTACTAAAGCACATTTTTAAAATGCATTTCATTTCAGAGCTACTTTAATTTAAGCATTTTGGAGTCTTTATTATCCTCTCCAGAAGCAGCCCCTGTTTCTGAAAGCCACTGGGAGAGCTGAGGAATGAGGATAGCATCTGCCAGGGACAAGAGGCTGCCCCCCAAGTCTTTAGTGATTCACAGGTTGTAAAGTGCTTGATTGTGAACTGTGCATTTACACCAGGAATTCATAAATGGTCATTTGCAACTTTCAAATGGTTAGCAGTTAATAACCTTCCATTTCTAATATAGCCTCAAAATGCTAACATCACATTCTCTACCATATTATCTTTGATAGGTACAATTCAGATTTTTTCTTAGTGCTTCCTTTTATCTAGAATACAGGAAGTAAACACTGTTTAGCTTACCTTTACTTTCCCCCAAATCAATCTTTAATAAATCCTTCAGTTGCAAGTGGATGTTTCAGACTATTTCAAATTATCCTGAAACACTTCCTATCTAATGGACATATTTACTTTAAAGAAGATGCAGTTTTATATTGATTTTGAATGTGATTTGGTCAAGCTGACAGCTATGAGCAAACACTACACATGGTTATCCCTACAATCAAATATCAACTACACACAGCCTAAAGTATCATAAGGATTATAGCTCTCACTGCCCATTTATGTTTTTAAAATATCTCAGGGCAGAAGGATAAGCTGACCTAATCAGGAGGTCATTTGAATAGATTTTACGGTACAAGGATCAGCTAACGCCTGGTTGACATTCCAACCTAGAGAAATTTTTCATCTGTGATTAATGGACTTGACATCCATTTTCCCACTGCTTTTGCTAAACAAGTAGTTCAGGATTTATTGTTAAATACCACTGAGATCATAGGAAACTAAACTCTCTTGACTGTGAAAATATTGTGCCAGAGGCCAGAGTTTCTCCAATGAGTTCTGGGTCACAATATAAAGTGGCCCATGGTCTTGGTAGACTGCACAGCACAATTTCTCCAAAGAAAGGAAACTTTTGGAATGGAAAATGGATTTCATGAGTTAGTAACATGGTAAAGCCTATAGTTGTGTGATGAGATTTAAAATAAATTTTAAAAAGAAAGAGTAGCAGAATAAGGAGGAAATGAGATGGAGGAAGAGGATATACCTAATTCATGAGTGGTTGGCTTTTGTGTTTGCTCTGCTTTTACGTAACCCTCCAATAGACAGAAACAGCAATATTAGAAGAGGAATGTGAAGACTCAAAGTGCCCTTCTCTCATTTCACTCATCTAAATGATCTAGAAACATGACACATTTCCTCCCAGTTAATTTGCCACTTTCAGGACATAATTTTAGACCCTTAAATGGTTCCCTGTTCTTTTCAAATCATGAGACAGCCTGCTGGCACAGACCAAGAATACCTACCATTTGTATCTCCAAAAAGGACATATATGGTATAGCAATCAAGAATTGGTCTTTGTAGTTAAAATATCAGGGTGCGAAACCCTCCTCCATTACTTACTTAACCATGTGATCTTGGGTAAGTTTATTTCAACTAATCCCAGATCCTCCCTGTGTAAAACAGGGATATTTATAATATATTCCTCATAGTGTTATTGTAAAGATTAAAGGAAACAATCCACAAAAGGATTTAATAGAGTACCTCACCAAAAATAATATCTCAACAAATATTAGTTATTATTATTACCAGGTAACTAAATAGTCAATCACTTTAAAAAAGTAAATAGCATTTCCTGTTCACAATACAAATTAGATCTAAACATGATTTAACAAATTTTTCCCTTGATATATAAGCAATGAATAACTATGTGACACACATATAAAAACAAATTCCCAGTGAGTTGAGAAAAATTGCCATCCTTACATCCATGGTAAGAGAAAAGTAACAATTTCAAATTTTTTGATTCATTTGCTACACTTTTTAAGCAGAGTACATGTCCTGGCTGTAGCCTAAGCGCTGATTAACAGTGACAGCAAGGAAGAACAATGAACCAATACATGAAGCTGAATTGAAGTAATTGTTTTATTATAAAGGGAAATCAGCCATTACTAAATTAAACCACCATGTGTGAGTTACAGGTGTCACTACACGAATGTGTTGACTGACTAGGTCTCTGCTGTGAAGTGAAACATGTGAAATTTAAACATACTTTTGGAACAATATACACATTTTCATTTCCTTGTGAATTTTAATGCTTTTGTAAAAGCATTCCATCTTACCCAGAGCATGGAAACGATTGGTCTCAAAATTAGACATGTAAACAAGCTGTGGATTCCTTAATTGTTCATTATTCTTGCCCACTGCAAACATTAGCCCAGTGACCAGGCTCTGGCGAGTGCATATATAACATACACACAGTGCATCAGGGCTTCTCTCTTCTTAGGTCCCAGGCTGAGAGAGTCCAGAATGGGCAGCATTAACGGTTCCTAACGGAGGCTCTAATTCATACTTGGAAGCAAACAGTAAGAAATTAAACACATTCCATCTAAAAACATACAGACAGTGGCAATGTCATTTCACAAGGGACGCTGTTTAAACAGTTAGCTCTGAGTGAACTCTTCCTGTTCTTTGATTGGGAAGCATTTCAGACCTTAATTACTGTGTTTCGTGAGTCTGTGACAGATCGCCCCTATTTCACACGCTTCTTGCTAGGATAAAGCAGATCTTTTTTTTCTTTTAAGAAGACTACACTTAATTAGAGCTAGAGTAATTAACTCTTTGTGGATTTGATCTGGTTTCACCATTCTGATTCTGGCTGGAATTCTTTCCTTCTGTTGTCTTTGTAGTCATTCTTAAAAACAATTAGGAACAAAATTTTACTATCTGTATTGAAAGTAAAACTTTAAGTCTACTTTTAACCACAGCATATAAAATTGTAAATTAACCAAAAGAAAATAGAGAAGTTTTCACAGTAGCAATAGAAACAGAGCAAAGGGCACAGTGGAGCACAAGCTTCAGCACTGGACGTTTTCCCAGCCAGCCACACCACTGCAGCCAATTCATCTAACCATGTGCACGATGGGATTAGTAAGACCCAATTCATACGGTTACTGAGACCATGCCTGGCATACATCAGGTGCTCAATAATTGAGCCAATTTTTTCCTGTCTTCCCCATTTCTCTCATAAAATAGGTAGCTCTGCATTTTAATTGCTTGACTCTACAGTAGTACAAAGCAGAATGGCTGTCAGTCTGACAAGCTTTCAAACCAGTAGCACCCCACCACCATGCTGTTCCTCAGAGAATGTCCTTCTGGGTGACACTGTCTATTCATAGATCTAAGAAGAAGAGATGACAGACTTGACTTAAAGCAGGGAAGACTGGGATATGAAAGGTTATCCTGAATGATAGTGAGAGCTAGGAGTCGCAGAGAAAAAGGATTCATTCTTCATTAGTGATATCCAAATAAAAATTGATCACATTAGGCTCACCATGACAAAGAATAATTCAATTGGTAGCTTCTTTTAAGATAAAATAGCAAGTTTCTTTCCAAAAGTAATTTAGAAAAAGGTGAAAAAAATTCATCTGGCTACAGATGGCTCTATCACTGTCTTTCTTTAACTTTTTTTTTAGAACAATAGTTTTACAGGTTTTGTAAAAATAATACATGCTCATCATAAGAAAAAATCAGTTAAGCAATAATGAAAAGAACAATTAAAAAGTAAAAAAATCACCAAAAACCTACCATCCCTCAAAAGCCATGTTAACAATAGTTGAAACCAAAACCTGTCTAGTGTTTCATGATTCTCTTTCCTTATATATACAATGGTAATTTTGATTAAACTTACATTGCTGAATAAGATGGTAAAAGTGAAGCAGAAATCATTCAATTTAAGATGTTTCTTCACCACAAGCAATATTAATGTTTTAAAAAATTTGTCAAACGTTGAGAAAAAGCATTATGAAAAATGTTGGGAGGTTGGAGTTATAATACATTTTAAACTAAATGTTTCCAATTTAGATGGACTCTATTGAGACCCTGCTATAAAAGAGAATAAAATTGGCACACTTAGGCTTTCTCTTCCTTCTGATATCACTCTGTTTTATTTTTATATTCTTAAGATTTACAATATTTGCAAGTCATTCATTCAAGCAGGTTTCAAAATTCAGTTCTACATTTAGATGGATTAAATGCTTATCATTAGTGCTTTTTAATTATATTTTCCTCATTTCAAAACTTTTAAATTTGATTTATCTTTGGTCAGATGAATTATGTCATCCAGTTAAATTTGGTTTGTTTTGTAAATTCTGTGTTCCTGAAGTTTTTGCACACAAACATGTCTGTTACACTTCAAGGACAATTTGCTTATGTGAAAATGATGGCAGTACACATCTCCCCAAAATGCAACAGATACTGTTTTCTAGCATTGAGTATATTGGAGGGAATCTTACACCAACCTGATATTTTCCTCTTTGTAAATGACTTGATTTTTTAGTCTTGATGCTCATTTAATTATTTTTTAACCTTTGGGTTCAGTACTTTCAGTAGGATATATACTGGCATTGATCAGTCTATTAACAGTGTTTTCCAGGCACATGAGACCAGTTCATATGCAGGTTCAAATCTTTATATTAGAAATAAATCTTGTATTTTATTTCTGTATAATTATTTCTAGAATCAAAGAATGTGAGATACAAGGGGTGTAAAACATATCATTCAAACACTCACCAGATAAAGTTAGCACAGTAAAATGAATATCAAAGTAGATATTTAAGTAAAAAAGAGACATTTGAATCATAAAAAGCTCAATTCCTGAGAAAAACATAATTCTGTAATTGTATGTACATAACAAAGTCTTGAAAATCTGAACAAAAAATGAAAAAACTAAAAGAGGAACTAGATAAATCCATGGTCACAGTAGGAGATTTTAACATGCCTTTTTCAACATCAGGCTGAACAACACTTACCAAAATTGACAGTATGGTTGACTATAAAACACATCTAAACACATTTCAAAGGATTGAAATCAAAGACAGTGTACTCTGACTACAATGAAATGAAGCTAGAAATTAATAACAAAAAAAAAACTAGAAAATTCTCAAATACTTGGAAATCAAGCAATGTAATTCTAAAGGACCAAGGATTGACAGAAAGAAGTCATAACAAAAATTAGAAAATATTTTTAACAGAGTGAAACAAAAATATCAAACTTGTGATTTATAGCAAAAAAGCTTATTAAAGGGATAAGTAAGTTTGAAAGTTCAGAAGAAAGTTTCCTTAAAAAATACAGCCTATCAAAACTAACACAAGATAAAAATAGAAAAATCTGAATAATCTAATATCTTTTAAAGAAATTGTATCTGTGATGCTTAGGTTCATGAGTCAACACAGCCAGGTGATGGTGCCCAGGTGTCTGGTCAAGCAAGCACTGGCCTAACGTTACTGCAAGAACATTTGTGGCTGGTTAATAAACTAGAAGGCTGGTTTATTAAATCATCAGTCAGTTGATTGAATCTGTGGCTGATTAAATCGACAAAGGGCATGCCTTCTGCAGTGAGAGAATTCAATCAGCTGGATTAAATCCAATCAGTTGAAGACTTTTAAGGGAGAAGAGAGAGAACTTCCACTTCTTCTTCAGCCAACCAGCCTCTCCTGGGGAGTTCATCAAAGATCTTCATTGGAGTTGCAGCTCACTGCCTGCCCTACGGAACTTGGACTCATGCATCTTGCCCTATAGAACTTGGGCTTATTGCATCTCCACAGTTGCATGAGACACTTCTATAAAATCTCATATTTACAGATATCTCCTTTCAGTGCTGTTTCCCTAGAGAACCTTAACCAATACAGGGTCCTTTAAGTAAAAAATCTTACCACAATGAGAAGGCCAGGCCTGTAGAACTTCACTGGCCATACACTTATACCTACAGAATGAGAGAATTGAAAAAAGAGGGAACACATCCCAAAGTTGTTTACTCATTTGTTTGTTTTAAAATTTGGTAGCAAATTCCAGTACTGGAGGCTGACAAGGACAAATACAAGAAAGGAAAATTACATCAATCTCTCTCAAGAATAGTGATGAAAATACTAACCACACCCAACAAGGCACTCATATCCATAGTATATCAATAACCCCTACAAATAAAATAGACAGGCCCAATAGAAATATGAGCAAGACTTGAAGATGCAAGTATTTGTTTCCTATTGCTGCTATAACAAAGTACCACAAAATTAATGGGTGAAAAAGTGCTCAACCCCATTAGTCATCGGGGAAATGTAAACTAAAAACAATGGCATACCACTCTACTCTACCAGAATGGCTGATATTAAAAAGTTTCTTGAGAATGTGGAACAATAACAATTCTCACTCATTGCTTGTAGCATTTTTAATTGGTGAAACCACTTCGGAAAACTAGTAGTCTCTCTACTAAGGCATAAAAGACAAATACCCTAAAACATGGCAGTTCCACCCCTAGATATATACCCAAGAGAAATTCATATATAAATGCACCAAATGACATATACACAAATATTCCAAGCACCATTAATTTTAACAGCTACAATTAGAAATGACCCAAATGCCTGCACAAAGTGGAATGAATAAGAAATAAATTATGATCTATTCATACAATGGAATATTACACAGTAACAAACTTCTGCTACACAGAACAACATGACTCTCACAAATGTAATGCTAAGCCAAAGAAGCCAAACACAAAAAAAGTGCATAGAATGCCATTTTCATCTATATGAAAATCAAAAGCAGACAAGGCTAATTCATTCAACAGAAATCCAAGAGGTCACCTTCGGGAATGGTAACACCCAAAAGAGAGCCAGAAAGAGGCTTCTGGTAATGTTCTATTTTGTAAAAATATACTTAAGATTTTTGCAACTTTCTGTATAAGCAATTTCCTATATAATTAAAATTTCAGCAAATTTACCAAAATAGTGTATGCACTTTATGTCAAAAATAGCAGGACTTTCTTTAGCCTCCAAGGCTATAATGAAAACAGATCTCTGGCAAAGGCAGGCTTTGGTACTGAGACAAACCTCACTGGACACAGTTGCTTCCTGTCAGAAGAGCCAAATACCAAAAGGCAAGAGGTTAAAATGAATTAAAATTTATCCACTCCTGAAACAAATGAAAATGTTACAGACAGCAGAGACTATTCTTATATCTGGACTTTTTCAGTGACCTAAAGGTAGCCATTTGAAATTAGTTAAGTAACATTATATTCAACCTTTTGAAATGAAGGTTTTTGCCTTTTTATAAGAAATTGGCATTTTCATCATCAAGGAGGTACACAACCTCCCTGACACAATGATTCTCCAAAGAAACCATTTCATTTCATTGTATTTTTTTTAATAGTGTGCTTTCCTAAAGTCCCATCATAATCTGCAGACAGACGAACAGCAGCATGTGCCCAAAGGGAGAAAAAGAGCATGGAAATTTCTAACTGCAAAACCAGGAATCGAAACATTAAAATGAGAATGTCAACAGTGACATGACTAAGCCCCTGTCTCTTGTTTCGTTTTTGTTTCTGGTGTGTTTTTAGAGCATCACACATGGGTATGGATAACAACAATAGTAACTAATATTTCTTTTTATATGGTACTTTATGTTTGTAAAGCACTTTCATTTTAACAGGCTTTATTGGAAAACCAGTCTTTTGAATCAGATGCACCTTGGTTCAACTCACAATCAGACTCCTTAAAAGTTATTTAGCTTTAGACAAGTTTCTTAACTGTGCTTCCGTAACCTCATGTGTACATTGGGGGTAAGGAACTACCTGAAACAGGTTTGTAACTGACTGACTGAGGGAGGCAATGTATGTAAGGCACAAAGCAGAGCAGGCCCTTAATGAATAGTTGTACTGCTATGATTACCCCATTTGACTTTCAAAATAACCTATGACTGATGAGACGGTGAGTGCTTGTTTACCAACGAGAATGCCTATCCCTTAGTAGGTGTTCAGGAAATATTTATGAGTAAATGAATTCATAAACACATTAATAAAATGAAGTCAGGTAGGATCCATTGTCCCAGTTTTGTATGAAAAAAGCCATGCTCAGTTTTAGCCAAGGTCCCACTGCTAGTAGTTAAAAAAGTTTGGATGCCAATGCAGTTTTTCTTGCTCCAAGCCCAATGCTCTTTCCTCTGTTCCAGCAGTATTTACAATATTTACTTGCCTTGCTGTGGATGTTGGCATTTTATCTTCATTTTGTATGTGTGACTTATTCTAAGTTAAAGAGCGTCTGGACTCAGATCAGGAAGAAATTCAGTAAACAAGTTTCACACTTATGCTGATAGCATGTGATATTTGAAATATATCTAAACTATGATAAAATGTGGAAGCACTGAATTTATATAGTAAGTACATTTAATACAAAATAAAAATATTGCCACAGAAGGTATTAAGCAAATAAATCCTCCCTGGGTTTTTTCTTGAAGCTATTGCCTTAGAAAATTAAACAGAGACAGATAAATGTCTTCCCCAAAGGCCTTATGGTAATTCCAAAATAGCATGTTAGGTCATTTAACAAGGTTTAGAGAGTTTCTTCAACCAGCTAGCATCTGGGTTGTCCACGCACCTTGCTTTTACTGATGAAAATGTGTTCATTTTGAGCAGCATGCTAGGAAACTTACGGGGATGTCTGTAGAATTATAAAAATGCATTTTATAATATCAGTATGTTATCTGATACAGTGTGTGCGATATGGACGTGATCCAGAAGCATTGAGAAGGAAATAAGCTTTAGAGTAGGGAGAACTTTTAAAGGCAAGAATTAAGGAAAGTAGAAGAATAAGCCAGAAACGAAGCCAGCAAAATTAAGGATTGGGGCCTCAGCAAAAAGGACCCAGTCTTGGGTGGTCACTGCCATTCCCCTGGAGTTGGGGTTGGAAGGCTTTGGTCCTAGGAACCCAACTCAGAAACGCTGCTGCTTCTCTGCACCTCTCCAGGCTGCCTCCAGGCAGGCGTGGAGCTGAATGCCTGTTTCCTTCTTTAAGTGGAAGGAGGAGGATTCAGAAGTCTAGAGGGAGAGAGAAAACATTTCAGTAGAGTTATGAACCACACAGTGAAGTTTCTAAAATGGTATCATGGATTGAAAAGATCACTGGACTAGGAGACTCAGGTTCTGCAGAGTGTTGCTTTGGGAGCCATTCATGGTGCTCTGTATGTATTCAATCTTACTATCATTGTTTGTTGGTAACTTCTTCCTCAACTACATTTTAAATGATTATTGCTAAGATATAGGAAATCTGTTGATCTCTTCATGTTTATTTTACATCAAGAAATCTTACTAAATTCTCTAAATGTTTCTTCCCACTGCCCTTAGGATGTAGCCAAACTCCTTAACATGGTTTCAAGCCTTGCATTCTTTGGCCACACTGAAAGTCTTTCATGTCTTCAGACGAGGCATGTCCTTTCTTGCTTCCAGCTCTTTGCCCACACCCTTTCCTATATTTGGAACACCACTACCTGCATCTTCTCCTCCCTATTTCCTAACAATTCTTTAGGTCTTAGATTAAGCTTCTTCTGGAAAGTCTTCCTTGTCTCTCCCACCCCCGCCGTCCCTAATAACAAAATCAGACCAAGTGCCTCTATTGCATATTTGCATAGCAATCATGTGTTTTCATAGCTGCCCTGTCATAGAACTTTATATGCTTTATTGAAACTTTTTTATTACCTGCCTGGATAGACTATTAGGTTCTGCGAAGGTAGAAGACATATCTATTTTACTCAACATTTTATCCCAACACCTAACACATTGGTCACATACAAATAGCTAAAAACTATTTATTGAATGGATGAACAAATGAATGAATGAATGAATGAATGAGTTAATACCAAATTCCTCAATATGGCCGTGATGGCTAGTCTCATTTATCAACTCAGCTAGGCTATAGTACCCAGTTATTTAATAAAATGTTAATCTAGATATTTTCTAGATGTGATTAATATCTACAAAGAGTTGACTTTAAATCAAGGAGACTACCCTTGGAAATGGGAGTAGGCCTCATCCAATCAATTGAAGACTTTAAGAGCAAAATCTGGGGTTTCCTCAAGATGAAGAAATTCTGCCTCAAGACTGCAAAATCTTGCCTGAGTTTCCAGCCTGCTGGCTCACCTTACAGATTTCAGACTAGCCAGTCCCCACAATTGCATGAGCCAATTCCTTAACATAAATCTTTTGTTACATACATCCATCCTATTGATTCTGTTTCTGTGGAGAATCCTGACTCTGATACAATGACTTACAAGGATCTGAAGTCCACTTACCTCTCCAGTCTCTTATCTTGCAAGGTAGTACATAACCATTGTTTCGGTTTGCTAATGCTTCCATTATGCAAAATACCAGAAATGGATTGGCTTTTATAAAAGAGGTATATTAGGTTACAAATTTACAGTCTGAAGGCCATGAGAATGTCCAAGTTAAGGCATCCACATGAATATACCTTCTTTGAAGGAAGGCCACTGGCATTTGGAAAACCTGTTAGGTGGGAAGGCATGTGGCTGGCATCTGCTGATCCCGGGTTGTGTTCCAGCTCCTTACTGAGTTCCTGTGCATTCTTCAAAATATTGCTCTTGGGGTGTTGTGCCCTCTCTTAGCTTCTCTGGAGTACATTCTCGGCTAGCATCAGCAAAAGTCTGCTTTTAATGGACTTCTCCAAAATGTCTCTCAGCTGCTCTCCAAAATGTCATCCTCAGTTACTCTGCAGTCCTTCTGTTTGTGAGCTCTTTTATAGGACTGTAGTGATTAAATCAAGACACACTCTGAATGGGTGGGGTCTATATCTCCATGGAAATAATTCAATCAACATTTCACCCACAGTTGATTGAGTCATATCTCCATGGAAACACTCAATCACAGGATTCCAACCTAATCAACACTAATACTTCTGACCCTACAAGACTGCATTAAAGAATATGGCTTTTTGGGGGACAAAATACATCCAAACCAGTACAACCGTCTACCCAACAATCATTTCTAACTTATTTCAGACCTTCAAAAATACCATGTGGTCCCTTGCCCACAGGAATTAGCATATGGTATTCTTTTACCTGGAATACTCTCCCCAATTATCCTTCTCCTGAATAACTCCTGCTTATCCTAGAGGACTCAATTTAGTTGACTTTTTCTTTCTTAGTCTGTTCTCTTCCCCTACTTCCCACCCCACCTTGATTAAATTCTCCAAGATGCTCCCCTGGGACACTTTACTTCTTCTATGATGACATCTCTTAGATTCTTCTGCAATTTTCTGGTCACTAGTTAGAAACTTCCTCTGGTCTACCATCTCCCAGAGGGCATGGACCATGCTCATCTAGTATATCATTCTACCCTGAGACATCATGGATATTTAATAAATATTTATTGAATGTACCAGTAGGCTAAATAGTTCAATTATCTCTAACAATATACACAACAAAATGTGCAGTATTGTTCAGGCATTGACTTCCTAACCCTTCCCACTGGGGAACTGATGGATCTTTAAAGAAAATGTCAGTGTCCTGATTCTGTCTGGATATTCTATTTCTTTCATCATTTCTCAAACTCATCCACAGACCCTCTTCTGATCTATACCATCCAAAATTAGTACAGCTGATTTCTTTTATCAGAGCTTGGAGAACTTAACCAAGTGGGGTGGGAAGTAAGGGAAGAGAGCAGACTAAGGAAGAAAAATTTTAAAGACTTTGCAACATCTCTGTCAGCACTTGTGCAAAGCTTACACTTGAACTTCCAAGTCTTCAATAACTGAATCTCTATAGTCTTGCCTCTTCTCGTTCCTAGCAGTTATTTTCCAGCAGTTATTGTTCATCTTACAAGTAATGAAACATGAGACTTCCTCACCTGTCTCTCTTCAGAATGCCTATTGCCTTTTTACCTACAAATGGAACTTTTCTATTTTCACCATGAAACATCTCTGCTGAGTCTAACTGGTCTGCGTCTTTGAGGAATGAATATCCTTGCTAATTGGAATTATTCTTCAGTTCTAGATGATTGGAATGAAGAGCATTGTCTAGGCTGAGCATAATACTTCATGTCTCACACTTTTAAGCATCACACCTTGTATACAGCCACCTGAGGTTCAACTATTTATTTCCTGCCCACTGTAGGAATGAGCTACATTGCACTTTTACAAAATAAGGATTGAGGAAGAAGAAATGAGTACAAATCAGATACCAGACTGGAAATGCTTTTCAAGGTGCACATTGACTATTTATAGGTCAGCTGTCTCATCTCTGGTACCAAAAAGACCATATATCTTTATGCATCAGGCAACACCTACACTGATTCCCACAGTACCAATCATTTGCTCGTATGTTTTCAGATAAATTCATCACCTTTCTCTTGCTCTGCTCTGAATCACAGTAAACCATATTTCTTAGGCTTTTGTGGCTACTGGTTAAGAAATCTCAGCCTATGGAAACACTTGCAGAGGACAAGAGGAAGGGAGAAGGAGAGAAGCTAGGATATTTCTCCCCAGCTTTCTCTTCTTTGGATGTTCTCTCTGCCAGGGGCTAACTCTACTCCATGGCTCCAGCTTCTGCTACATAGTCCCTCCTTCCTGTGGTTCCAACTTCCACCAACAGCCCAGCTTCTGGTTTCTGGTAACACCAACTTCTCATATTGTCCCTCCAGCCCTAGGGATGTCAGTGGCCTCCTGTTCTTATTACCTTCTGGAATGCTGCACCATTCCATGTGGTTTCTGAGCCTTTCCACTATCTGTGGAAGCAATTTCTATCTTAATTTCTCTCTATTGAAATACCAAGAGTGGACTCATTTCCCATGACTGGACCCTCACTGATATACCCACAAAAATCCGAAAATGGTCAACAATAAATCTTCTAGAGTAAAAAATATTTTAAACATCTTAAACTCCTTATGTGAAGGTAACTGTAAATAACTGATTTAGCATTTATCTTCTCCTTCTCCAATCCCCAGTATTAATTTGGAATTCTGTTTGTTGATAATTTTTAGTTACAATGTGAAACAAGAGTAGTTCCAGTTTAAATTTTAATAAAAATCTCACTGAAATTCAAATCTTAAAGTGGAAGTCATAAAATTAATGGAAAAGAAAATTTGAGGGAAAACTGGAAATCACAGACAATAAAACTCTATTGCCTCTTATATCAGAGAAACAAAGACATTATTTCAAGTAGAAAGTGCTTAGTCATCAACTAAGTAGTCCCAAGAAATTTTCAAATACCTTGGACTCAGCCAAATAGTAAAAAATTATTTTTCCCAAAAACTGTTTTGGAAATTAAAAATCCAGATTTGGTTTTAAAGAAAATGCTCGTGTGCTTCAAATTTAATACTGTTAAAAAAAAAATCTTAATCTCTTCTGTAGATAAGTTGAAGTCTTAAGTTCCTCAACAATCTTTAAAGCATCTACTTTTAAAAGGAAGTTATACTTGCTAGTATTAAAACCTCAAAGAAAATTGCTGCTGGCATTGAGCCAATAGCCTCATACCTTATAGTCCAGGGGACTTACTGTACTATAAAATTAGCAAAAATATGTTCTTCAAACTTCAATAAAGTGCCCCCAAATCATCAAAACTGGATTCATCTTTAACCCCTTATAAGGAGGATATCATTAGGAGTTCCCTCAAATAGCATGATAAAGCTAAGGCATAGGAACTCATAATACATGTGAATATTGGAGGTTATTTTTCACCCAGCTTCAAGGTTTCTCTCAACTTCCCAGATATACCACTCACTTTTACAAGGTGCTTCAAGGCTTCTCTCAACTTCCCAGATAAATGTAGCTAAATGACTCAGAGGCCTCTCCTCAGGAAGTCCCTTACTAACCCTCTGACATCAAGCTAAACCACCGGGATAAAACTGAAGAAATCAGGGGCACATGAGGACAACATGGAAAAAAGATATCCCAGGTTCCATCTTCTATTTTCCAACTCCTTCCAATAGAGCCTGAGTAAGTGAGATCCTACGTGTCATGATAAAAGTTGCTGATCACCTGGTCTCCTCACTCCAGAAAACAGATTCTTGTCTGCACTTGTCAGCTGAGTTCACCAATTTCATAGATCAACCATTAAAACTATCAAGAAGTGTTTCTTTTAATTCAGGTATTTTTGTTCAAAGACAATTAGGTGAGAATTATGAACTATAATATGGTTTATTAGATAATCAAAATCTGTATATGTTATAGAATTCCCTCTATTGCATTCCAGAAAGATTATTATCCATCTCTATCTTCATTACCTCCAATGATGTGGAGCTCACTGACTCATAAGGCAGCTCATTTCATCGACAGACATATTTGAGAGCACTTTCTTATACTGGACAAAACTCTCTCTTCCTTCTAAGGCTACTATTTATAAAGACACCAAACACTTCTAACTGAACCTCACAAAACCCCTACAAAGTAGATATTATCACCCACTTCCTGGTTGAAGAAAATAAGTCTCAGGCAGTTTAATTTAACTGCTTATGATCACAGAGTAAGTAGAAAAGCTTGTGTTGCACCTACTATGGTTTTCCCCAGGATGCCATGTTACCGATTGAATCATGTCCCCACAAAGACATTTTCAAATCCTAACCCCCAGTCTCAAGGATAAGAAGCCACTTGTAAATAGGCTCTTCAAAGATTCTATGAAGATGAGGCCAAACTAAATGAGAGTGGACCTTAATCCACTCTCTATGGCTGGAGTCCTCATAAGCCAAGGGAATTTGGACAGAAGAGGAGATGTGAGGAGGAGACAGAAGGAGACAGATGCCTTATGACAGAGGGTGAGATTGATTGCCAGCAAGCTACTGACTTCGGAGAAAGCATGGCCTGCCAACACCTTGATTTTGGACTTCTAGCTTCCAAAACTGTGATACAATAAATTCCTGTTGTTTAAGCCAGCTGGTATGTCATATTTGTTTTAGCAGCCCTGACAAACTAGGACATCATACTTCTTTCAATATCCAATGATATTAAATTCTTGGAAATGAAAACATAACTATTAAATTCTTGTAAATCAAAATGTTAACTATTAAATAAAGTAGCATCCTTTAAAGTAAAATACCTTTGGCATATTTACCTATTTCCTCTGCTTAAGCATCTGGAACAGCTGCTTTTAGTCATCAGGACAATGTTTTATTTTGGTTTTTCTCCCAGTAAAGCTGGATAGTTTGGAGGGAATAAACAAGTGCCTGGGTTTTAGAAGTCTGTCCATATGAAAAGCTACATGAACATAAATGGGGCCACCTTGTGTCCCTCTTCTCACCTACATGCAAACATGTGCACACACATACACACAAACACAAACACCTCCACACATACAAGGAGAATCAGGTAGGCCTGGTTTTTCATGCCCAGGTTAATGATGAGGTTTTCTCCATCCCCTCTCCATGGGATAGAGCCAGAGGAAATTCTGAAGGCACTGGTAGTTGCAAGGAGATGAGGAGAAAAGGAAGGTAGGGAAGAAATTTATGAAGCTCTTATGCGCACTGCCAGGTGGTTAGGAAGCCTGCAGAGCGGCCCAAGAATCCTGCTCTTTGTGGTCTGATAAGGGGATGTAAAACTGACACAAGCTGGAATCACCTGCTAAATACATAGGGCTCAAAGGTTTGTCAGAGTAATGTAAACACATTCTCAATATAGGATGGTCCCAACACATCTGTGACCACCCTGAGAGCTTGGCAGTGTATCTGCTCAGGAGTGCCAGCCCCAGAGTTCACATGAATTAGGATAAGGGCATAAGAGCCCTGCTGGCCAACGATGTCATATGTCACCTCGGTAGCATTTGCCCTGTATTAGTTTCGAAGACAGAGGATCCTTGAAACAGCCCCTGGAAGCAAACCACAAGTCTAAGGATCCATTCTTCAGGGATTCTACTCAACAAATATTTACTGATCACCTACTATTCACAAGGTCTAAGGAAGTATGCAAGGCTGAATCAGGACTGATTCTTGCCCCTAAGGGGGTTATGACCTAGTGGGAAAATGTCAATAAATAACTCCACTAAAAGGGAGCACACAGCAATTAATAGCTTTATTTGCTGTTAACAACAGAGTGGCTGATCAAGGGAGTGGTTAAAAGCAAGGATTTGGGATTTGAAACCTGGTCTAGCAGCAGAGCTGTCCTGCTGTGAGGACTGTCAGGAATGCTGACTCTGCTCTGCCAGCAAGCTATGGTCCCTATGCTATGTCTTTCTTGTAAACTGATTAAGAAATGTGGTCTTGGGTCTGCATGGAGCCTGAGAAAACCACGAGGTGGGTGATTATACAACTGTAATTTTATAAATTACTATTAGCATAAAGTTTATCACAGTCCTTCTTCTTCACACTCATGTGATTTCCAGAAAGTTCAGAATTCACCTAAAACCCACAACAGCATAAAGGTGCAAGACTTGACATCTCAAGTTCCAAGGCTAGAACTTGTCTCAGTTTGCCTGGGATTGAGGGATTTCTCTGAACATGAGACCATCAGTGCTGAAACCGGGATAGTCCTGGGAAAAATGGAGCAATTGGTGAACCTAGTAAGGCCACCTCTTGATTTAGCACCAGACTCACTCTCTTCTGTGTACACTGATCCATACCTCCTGCTCAGTGGGTTTACCAACAAAGACCAGGGAATCCGTTCAAGTACACTTAGAGATAAACCAACTTATGGGGGAAATGAAAGAGTGGTGTTTTAATTTCCTAGGCGGATCAAGCAAATACCATGATACGGGTCATGTTAAAAAGAGGGAATTTATTCTCTTACTGTTTGAAGCTGGAAAAAACTCCAACTCAAGAAGTCATCAACATGACGCTTTCTTCCCAAAGACTGGTGTTCTGGGGCTGGCTGCCGGTGATCTTTGGTTCTTATTTTGTCACATGGCAGGCGCATGGCAGTGTCTTCAGGTGCTTCTATTCTCTTCTGGGTTCTATTGAATTTTGGCTTCTGGCTGCTCCCTGTGGCTTTCTCTCCATCTGTTTAAAGTTTACTCCACTTATAAAGGAGTCCAGTAAGAGAATTAAGACTCATCCTGATTGAGGACAGGTTCATACCGACAGGAATGGATTGACCCACTGAAAATAAGTTCACACCCACAGGAATGGATTAGATTTAAGAATGTGTTTTTCTGTGGTACATACAGCTTCAACCACCACCTATTGCCAGTAACCTCCCACATACAGAAGAGAGAGAGCCCTGCCATGTGAACTGATTGATGAGGTGACATTCACTTAGCCTCAATATACAGCAGTAATACATGTATCACTAAGCTGCAGCCTTCTCTTCTAAGAGAAAAATGCAATGATAAATTACTGAAAAGTTAAGCATATATATCATTGCAGGATGCAATTTTGAAATATGCCTACTTTGTGTGCAAGGAACTCAGCAAAGTGAAAATTAAATAACTGTCAAAAGTGAATATATACATATTCATTCCTTCAGCAAAAATGTGTATAGAGGGCCTGCTATATGTGAGGCGCTGCACAGGGCTCTGGGGACCCTCAGAGAGGCTGCAGGACTCAATTCTTGTCTGTCAGGCATCTTATTTAAATCTTCCACTCTGTTCACAATATCTGCTTCATAGTTTGCGGCTATTCTAACCTATGTAGACTTGTTCTCCCAGGGCTTGGACCATGCACAGAAAACATTCAGTAATTCAATTGCTTTGTTTACCACTTTCCCTTAAGAAGAAGCCATAGCCAAGGCATTTTTTATTGCACGCAGCATACATTTTCTTCTTTGGGAGCTTACTTCTGTCCACCAAGGTAGCTTAGGCATCAGTTAGCACAGACATACTGAAGACAAATGAAGTTGGAAACCCCAACAGGAAGAAAATTATTGCTTTAGCCATTACCTACCACTTCTTGTATTGAAGCGGTACTGAAACCATTTTTCCCCTCCTAATTCATTATAATTACCTTAGCTCTAAAATCTTTATGACTTTAGTCTGCATGTGGAGTAGGAACTACCCTCTCAGAATTCAGGCAGTGAAATGCAAGCAGACCCAACCCCACTGATCCGAATAACACATTCCTATCTGTTCTCTGACATTGCCCTCTTTTCAGCTAAACTCAGACACCACTCCATTGTTTTAGCTGATGATGCCTGACAGAGATGATGACTGATTCAACTGACAGACAGGGTTTCAATAGAGAGAGCAGCCTGTTTAAGCTCAGGCCTGTCTGCTCCAGTAAATCTCTGGTTTTATCAGCTAGGTGCAACTGGCTCATTTCGACTAGATCGGTGGCAGTCCATCTCTTTACAGCCCCATGTCAGGGACAGCCTTCAGGTGCCACAGAATGCCAGGTTTGATATGAGTCAAACCTGGTATGAACAAGGATTAACCTGTAAGATTGTGTGCGACTCCCTTTAAGTATATTCCAGGCAGAGACAAGAGAAACTATAAACTCAATTAAACAAGGTAAACTTTCCTCTGTTCCTCTGCAGCATGCCCCTCATTTGCATTCCTTCAGCAGTTTGAATAAACATAACCATTGACCCGGGCATCTCTAGCTGAGAGAGCCTGGAGCCGGCATCGTGTGAGAAGGAATATTTCAATGTCGGCATGGCAAAACCGGACAGCCTGTCAGAAACATGAAAACGACTTTTGAAATCTACAGGTCTGTGTGAGGGTATAAAAAATTCATACTTAAGATTAAAATATGTTATTGAATTAATATTGATTTACTATTAATTTTTAAATAGATTCATATTTCGTGAGGCACTCACAATGAACCCACCAATCGGGCTTCTGAGTGAAACCAATTACACAAATCGTTGAGGAAGCAACCAAGAAAGCAACTCTCAGTGCCTGAGGAGAGACAAAGAGAACGTGGAAGTCAAGCTTTATGATAAAATAAACATAGTGGCTATATAGTTAACAAAAAAATTTACCTCATAGCCCTGCTCACAGTTTTTTATTTTTAGTGTACGTCAGTGGGGCATCCTCTACCAATGTCTTTGGGTATTTTGTTTTTGTTTTTGTTTTTGTTTTAAGAAAAAAATATCTGTTTGGTCTCACATTTTAAAACTTCACTGCAGTGACATTTTTTTTCCCTTCAAAATTCCAATTGCTTCTTCCCTTCCAAGAAGAAAATGTAATAATAATAGCTACCAAAAAGTGAAGCTTCCTTAAGACCTCTTCCCTCCAGTATCGGGCAAAGTCTTTCAGAAAAGTGTTGACAGCTGAAAACAAAAGACATTGATTGCTGCACTCAATTAGCATCTTCAGACACAAAGCAATGCCAGGTAAGATGAGGGTTCCCAAGTGCTTTCCCACATGTTCTATTTCAATCTGAGCCCAGAAAATTAACTTTTCCCCCCTCAGCTCTCCTATTATACTTCCCATAATCATACCTGTGATTTTGTCTGAAAACTCATTTTGCCATCATTTCATTGAGTTCCCTCTTTGTAGGAAAATGTTTTCTAATTTATACAAGTTATTTTTATAGCCTAAGCAACAGACCTAATTCATCTTCATTCATCTTTCTTTTCTTTTTATATCTCATTCATGTTTTCCTTTTCTTATTCAACCATTCTAAATTGGGTCACCCTTGATCAGTTTATTATTGTTGGTTCTTTTTTGCAGAAAACACCAGTATGTAAAGTTGCAGGACAAAATAAGGATTATTCTTCACTTGGTGATGAAGGGTTTTAATTTGAGCAATAAGATTTTAAAAGGCATGGGGAATCTGCAGGAGATGCTAGACTGGGTATGAACAGCCACATGGGGCTAAGATGATGCCCAGGGTCTCCTAATTAGATAAAGCCATTGTTTAGAATCAGACAATACCTGTTTACAGTTCAATAAACAACTTGTCACACTTGCTTGCTCAAAGCAGACCTAGATGTCAATGCAAACAGTTAGTACAGTGGTAGTGAAATAAATTGGTCTCCTGAGTAAATAAATTGAGCAGCAATGTGAAACAGCCTCATCACTACTGAGGAAGATAATCATTTATAAAGGTTTAAAATGGCGTTTCATAAGTATTGACATTTAGAGAAATGTCTTTTCCCAACTAAATGGCTGGCCCCCCTTTCTTATTTCCACCAGCCACTAAAAAAAGAAAAATAATAATAGAATAAGAAGAGAGGATAAAGTATCTCTGAAATCATTCCATCAAATTCTTTAACGCTTTGTGTATAAAATTTAATAAATATCTAAAAGATGCCAAGTCTTATACATAAATTATGGATAAATAGGGCACCTGGCTTCAAGGATTTTCCATTCTGTAGTCAGTAAAATGGAACCAGACAAAAAGACAAACACCAGTGGAAAGGTCAGTTGCCCAAATGCCCAGGTTTTGTTGTTGTTTCTTGTTGTTGAGTGACAAAGGGGAAACCAATAAAAGAAAGAACAGAGCTGAGGTGTGCACTTAAAAACTGTAGTCGGGGAGATGAAGCAAAGGAGGAGGGAAATGAGGTGACATTGTTTGGTGACTTCTTTTAGGGGATAATGATTGTGCACAGTGGCATTCCCTTTCCCAAAGATCTCTGAAAGAAAATGTCTGTACTGGGAGATGTAACAACGAAACAACAGAATTCAAGATTTTGGCAACAAATTGTTAAACACACACAAATAGAAAAATCAAAGACGCCCAGTCAGAGAACCCCATGCACATGTAGACATTAACACCGGGAGGCAGAGTAGCAAATTCCAATAGTTTAGATGTAAGAAAAGAAGGCATTAGCATTTACTGATCTCCATCCTTAAAGCCTTGCTATAGTTACAATGTCCACCAGCATATTAAAGGGTTAGAAGGAGAATAATGCAAAGGTATTCAAACAACTAAAATGGTGTTACCTTGGGTGTATATGTAGGGGAAGTGGGGAGCTAAACTTCTAAATATTTAATAGATACTAAAAGTCTCTTTCAAAATGTTCTTTCCTCTGTCATCCTTTTTTTATCCCCACTTTCATGCCCAATCCCACAGAGCCTAAGTGAAAGGTTCTTACTTCCCCCGTCCCTCCAAGAATACCTCTTATTTTCTAAGAACCCATTTTACCTGCCCATAAGTAAAATTCTACTATTATGAATAGCACTTATTTCCTCATAACACAGAATTTTTAAAGCTCACACTTGGAGCTTACAGTCACAGAACACTTCTGTTTGAACCAAGAAAATAAAACCAGAAAATGGTCAATACTATTACAAACCCCAATGATCCTTTCTTGAGATGAACATTGAGCATCTGCCCTTATAACTCACACTCCCTGTTTTCCTGTCTCTTTACAACCACACCTGCATTTTCAAATGGAGTTGGCAAACTGACTGTGAGATTTCTTTCACTGGCATTTATGTTGTGGTCACAGGCCTGAGAGCACATAATGCCAAGATTTACCGCTGACCTGCCCTCCGTGGAAAGCTGAGCTCAGTGGTGTCTTTATAAAATGTTAGCTTTCAAAGATACTCTAGACAACATTGGCAGTGGATATAGTTTTTTTTCACCTCTATTCCCAGCTTCCATGTTCTGAGACAAATTCTCATTTACTCCATACTTCTCAGAATAGCCCAGTGCTCTCAGTCTCCTCCCCTTTTGAAAACTTTTCTTTCACAAGAAAAGGGAAGGAACTGGTATGAAAAAAAAAAAAAAAAAAAAACAGGTTCAAATCCCATCTCTTGAGGGCTGAGTAACCTTATTCAAGCTGCTGAACTACTTGGGCTAACATTCCTCTTAGGTAAAATGGATAATAAAACCAGTTATTCCCAAGGAGGCTTCACCAGTGAAATTTACAAAATAGATTGAAGTGCTTTGAAACTTAAAGGGTCAGTCAAGTACTAGTTCCATAATTTATTATTCATTCAACCCAAAATTTAATTGAATATCTACTATTTCAAAGCTGGATACAGTGATGAATAAAATGAGGTCTCTATCCTTGGGGACACAAGGGAATGTCATGGAAAGAAATAATGCCAATAGCATTAGGTTAAAACCATAACAGAGATATTGATCGAGCATTATGGAGACAATAATATGGGAGTAATAATTATTTTGGAGGCAACTCATGGAAATTTTATTATTATTAAAATATAGAATCTAGGATATAGGTTACCTGGGGATGGGGTGGGGGTAGGGAATAGGGAGTTGAGGCTTAAAATGTATGGAGTTTCTATTTGAGACAATGGAAAAGTATTGGTAATTGTTTCGGCCCAAACTGAATTTATGTAAAGCATGGGTTGGTGCCACTGAGAAACTGAAAAACACACCAGGCACAGAAACAGACATAGATTTATTAAGATTATGAACAGGAGGATTCTCCTGTGGTGATCGTCTGGAGGAGTGGCACCACACAGAGGGGCAGGCATACAAGGGGCAATATGTATATGATTTTACAACAAAGACATCCCATATAATATGAGGACATTGGGCCTCAAGTATAATTATTAAAGGGTGCTTTACTAAGATTAATGTTAAAGACTAAGATACAATCAGTGCCATTCAGCTCCCATCCCTTTACATCATGATTACATTCTTTTCCCTCTGGGGAGATTGTTTTCCTTCTTGACCTTTGTCCTGGTCAACCAGGCTGTTATGTGCTTGGGGTTCATTCCCATTTAGGAGGGGCCCCGAGCCCTGGGCTGCCACAGTAATAAATGGTGGTGAAGGTAGCACAACATTGTGAATGCAATCCACAACACTGAATTATATGTTTAAATATGGTTAAAAGAGGAAACTTTAGGTTGTGTATATGGTACTAGAATAATTTTTTTTTAATCCAGGAAATTGCACAACACGAACAGTGAACCCTAAGTTAAACTATGGACTATAGTTAATAATACAATTATAAAAATGTGTTCTCACCAATTGTAACAAATGTACTACACCAATGCAGGGTCTTCATAATAGGGAGTACATTGAAAGCCCATGTTTTATGCATGATTGTTCTGTAACTGATAAATTCTCAATAAAAATATTAACAATAATGCAGAAAATTTCAAAAAAAGAAGTAGGAGAGTACATCTAAAAATAAATGCTCCTTGATCACATAAACTAAGAAAATAAAAATTAAAGCAGCTTTTTTTAATCCTGGCTCCATCATAAGCTCTATGATTTGGGCAAGTTGCTCAACCTCCTGGAGCTGAACAAGGTTTCCCCTTTCTGTAAAATGGGGATACACTTACATCTTAGGTTTGCTGTGAGGATTTAATAAGACATCACATAGAGCATATAGGTGCCTTGCCTGGTGAGCTCAGGGTGGAATGATGTAACTGCTCCCATATCACCACAATGTTTGTGTAATTAATTGGTTCCATATGTGAGAGAACCAGAATGAGGTGGTAAGGGATGAGAGTGGGTTAGTAGTAGAAGAGATGGGAAGTGGATTGGGAGGAAGTCAGCAGAAAGCAGAAGCAAGCCCTCCAGGAGGGCACCAGCCACCCAAGGGAAAAGAAAAAACATATATCTTTAGTTTATTTATATATATTATTTATATTTATATATTTTATATATAATATATTAAAATATTAAAAATATGTGTGTGTATATATATATACATACACACACACACACATATAATGGGTAAAATGTTAAGCCAGGGAAATATAAATTTTAACTGTAGTCAAAGTCTAGAACTCAAGGAATGAAGCTCTAATGCTTTGATTTTAAGTCTCAAACAGCAAAGAGAGGAAGTGTACAAGAACCATAAGGAACTAAACAGCTCCTGTGGAGTGCTTCCAAATCACAGGGAAATAGTCACTTAAATTAAGATCAGGCTCTCCTGCTTTTAACCATAGAATTGATAAGTTCGAAGCATCTTGAGGTCATTTGACACCATTCCTCTTTCTCAGCTACACTTTTTTTAACTTGAGTCAAACATATTAACTGGAAAAAAAAAATACATTGAACTTGCATCCTATACAAGTGCTTTCTAAATGAGTTGATCAATGCCTGTGAGATTAACCCCCCACCACTCGTGCTGGCAAATGCTACATATGGATCTCCAGCCAGACCATTTTCCTGAACTCCAAATCCATATAACTAGCTCTGCAGTACCTCAGAGTCAAATCCAAAGCCAAACTCACCTCCCAGATGGCAGATCTGCAACTACTCCTTATGTCTGAAAAGGAAACCACCACTACTCCAGAAGCAGGAAGCCATTCTTGACTCCTCTCTTTATCTCTTTCCTCTGCCTCTCCAGCATGTTGACTAAGGCTTGTCAGTTCCATGTTCTTATCATTTTTCATACCTACAACCTTTTCTCCTTCTTCCTTTGCTTGACTGATTTCAGCCTGATCACCCTTTATCTGAAATTCAAAATAGCCACTTGTCTCCCTGTTTCCAATCTCACTTCCTCCAATTCTTTCTCCAAATGCTACCAAAGTGATAGTGAGCTTTAAAAGCCAAGACAAATCCTGTAACCCTCCTTCTTAAAATCTTTCTAAGGCCCTCCATAGTTTAAAACAAAGAGCAAAGTTCTTAAAGTGATATAGAAGACCCTATATTATTAAACTCCCTGACTCTTCCATGTGTTCCTAACTCCTTGCCTTTGCTCTTACTGCTTCCCTTTGTCTGAAAGCCTTCCTCCTATCTACAACTTGAAATTAGCCCTTCCTAACAAAGATCTACTCATTTGCCAAGACTCATTCCAGGCACCCCCTTGGCTAGGAACTCTTTATTTATATTATCTAACCAGCAAGATAGAATTGATCACTCCCTTCTTCATGCCCTCCCCCTACACCTTGCTCTGACATATAAATTAAGTCTGCCTCTTCTTGGAGAGAAAGATCCACAATGGCAAGGTCCATATTGGTTTATTTCATTACCTAGAACCTAGGACAGTATCTGGCATGTTTGACACTCAATTAATGCTGAGTAGATGAATGAATGAATTACGCAATCCATTCCAGGAAGAGAGGTTTCATATATCACAAATGCCTAGAAAAGTCCCTGGCATATTGTAAGCGTTTAATAAATACTTATAGAATGAATGAATGAAGAGCCCTCTTGTACTATATTACCACTGAACCAGAGATCTGGTCACTATTTTCTATGTAATCCTTCTCCATTTGTTTTTTCCTCGAATATAGCAATGCCTACAGCAGGCTAAGCAGTGCACATTACACCACTATCAAATGCTGACACAGATATGAGATGGCCTTGTCAGCTAATTGTTTCATTACTGAAAGCTCCTTGGGAGTTTCCTTCTTAGTGTCAACCTTCTAAAATGCACTCCTAAGGACTCAGAACTAAAAACTGCTTTGTTTTTTCCACTCAATTGCTAAACAATGACTAAGCCAAGACAAAAAAAATTCTACTAGCCCAGGGAGAAAATATCACACAAAATATATTCCTAGTATGCTTTGATCTTTGAAAATTGCATAAAATGTAGGGTTAGCCTTATGAGAGTGCAGAATAGACATACTTTATAAAGGTGAGAAGAACTGTCAAATATTTCCTACTACTGGCATACTAGAATGTTGAGATTCCTGTTAGAAAATAATAACTTTTGGCTTCTGAATCTTTAAGAGAATCCTTTTAAAATGCAAATACTCCTAGGTAGTAGCAGGGTCAGTACCCAGCCTATACACATCAATAAAGCAGGGATAGTTATGGTGGGTGTTCCAGTTTGCTAATGCTGCTGTTACGCAAAATACCAGAAATGGATTGGCTTTTATAAAGGGGATTTATTTGGTTACAAATTTACAGTCTGAAGGCCAAGAAAATGTCCAAATTAAGGCATCAATACAAATATATCTTCACCGAAGGAAGGCCAATGGCATCCAGAAAACATCTGTTAGCTGGGAAGGCATGTGGCTGGTATCTGCTGATCCTGGCTTCTGTTCCATTTCCTCTCTCAGCTCCTGTGCTTTCTTCAAAATATTGCTCTTTGGGTGTTTTGTCCTCTTTTAGCTTCTCCAGAGCAAACACTGGGCTAGCATCCCCAAAGTGTCAGCAGCCGTCTCCAAAATGTCTCTCTGAGCTGCTCTCCAAAATGTCACTCTCAGCTCCTCTCCAAAAATGTCACATTCAGCTGCTCTTAGCTCCTTCTGTTTGTAAGCTCTTTTATAGGACTCCAGTGATTAAATCAAGACCCACCATGAATGGGTGGGGTCCATATGTCCATGGAAATAATTTAATCCCACAGTTGATTGAGTCACATCTCCATGGAAATACTCAATCAAAGGATTCCAACCTAATCAACACTAACATGTCTGCCCCAACAAGATTGCACTGAAGAACATGGCATTTTGGGGGACATAATACATCCAGATCAGCACAGTGGGCTGGTTTTGATTACTCAGGATAGTATATTATCAGATATTAAATGTTTAACCTATTACCTCAACCCAGAAGGAACCCCACCTTGAGAATAATATTCATAGATTTAGAACTGAGAGGGCATTATAGATTATCTAGTCTGACCTCTACATTACATTTAAGAGATTCATTTTGATGCATGCATTTATACATTTATTCATTCAACCAATATTTACCAAAGGCCTACTATGTGCCAAACATACTTCTAGGAACTTGAAACACATGAATGATCAAAATAGGCAAAACTCCAAGTCCTGATATGGCTTATACTATATTGAGGAGAGACAGATATTCAACAGTACATAAGCAAAATGTATAGATAGTGATTAGTGTTATGAATAAAAAGAAAAGAGGGAAGGGGAATAGAACATGCCAGGCAGGAAGTACAGGTGGCTGCAGTTTTACGTTTAATGATCAGGGAAGTCTGTTGAGAAGGTAAAATTTGTGAGAAGGCTTGATGGAGGGAAGGAGCAAGCCATGCAGATATCTGGGCAAGAGGGACATTCTAGGCAGAAAGAAAAGTACCAAGATAATGAGGGAGGAATTTTTTCTGATTTGTTAACAAAAGGAGGTAGAGGAGGAGGGGGAGGAGAGGCATAGGGAGGAGGAGGAGGAGGGAGAAAAGAAAAGGAAGAAGAACAACAACAACAATGAGGACAGAGTGTCTAGTGGGGAGAGAACAAAGGGAAGTAGATAAGATTCAAAGGATTAATGAGGGCCCTGATCATCACAGAGATCTTTTAGGAAACTTAAAGACAGGTTTTTACTTTGAGTGTGATGGGAAGAAATTGGAAGGTTTTGAGCAGAAGAGCAACATGCTCTGACTCACATTCTTAAGGATTGTCTTGCTGCTAATGTTAAGAATAGACCCAACTGGAGAAATATGAAAGTAGATAGAAGGTTATTGCCGAGATAGAGGTGAAAGACAATAGTAGTTTGGACCAGGGTGATAGTGGTAGTGTGGCGAAAGTGATAGATTCTGGATATATTTTGATAATGCTGTCAACAGGATTGTTCTAACAGATTGACTCTGGGCAATATAAGAGAGAAGCCAACTGTAAGGTGGTGTTTTGTCAACTGAAATGGAAGACAGAGGGAAGAGGAAGTTTGGAGAAGTAGTGATGATCAGGAGCTTAGTTGAGGCATTTTAAGTGTGAAGAACCTATTAGACATCCAAAGAGAGGAGTCAACTAGGCAGTTGAATAAGCAGATAAGTAAATGGATATGATACCCAGAGAAGTTGCGAATTATATCAGGTTATCTAATCACATAGGCACCATCAAAGTGAGACACAAAATAGCACCTGGGAGGGAAGAAGGAAGGGGATCTCTAAAGCAAAAATTAGTCAGAGACAAGTTCTGCCTTTCTTGTAGCTTGGCTGGGAAATGGAAGGCAAGGCTAAATGAAAGCTCCCAAGTCAGAAGAGGAATTGGAAAATGTTACCCAATTGCTAACTAGATGTAAAGAGAGATGATGAAAATGTAAACAGAGAGGCAATGGATGTGAACTAACATGGCAGAAATCTATTTGAGCTGCTCTATCAGCATGGGCCACAGGCATCACTGGGTAACAAATTTCAGAGCACTTTGGAGCTCCTGGTGGCAGCTCACTGAGTTTAGATTGGTAACAAAGCCTGTCCAGGACATACAAAGCAACTGGGATAGGATGGATGGCTGGCAGAGGGAGTGGAAAGAGCTTGCCCATTTGGGGCTCCTTATTCAAAGGATACCTGGAGAAGAACATCATTCTAGACTACTGGTGTAGTCCAGAGAACTTTACAAAGATCTTAATGGGTGTTCCAATTCACAACCTTCTCCAAGCTGCAAAATTGCAGGAGGTCACTTTATCCAGCTCTGGCCTGGAGCAAACCTTATAGAACAGCTGTAAACAGGAGCATATTGCCAGAGTTACTAAAAGAATAGAGCAGGGAGTAAGAGTAGACCAGTATTGATGACTACTGGAGACTTCTGTGTATCCAGCCCACCTATAGCTCCCATTCACACATAACCAAGTGGCTCCTGGGGGTCTGAAATAGGTGATGATCCAAGTTATTTCAACTTTTCAAGCCTTCATTCCATTAAAAAGCATCCATTGCAAATCTGCTTATCTTAGGTACTTTTGAAATAGAGATTGAGTAGCTAATTTACATCAACCATTTACTGGGAAGAGGTATTACAGGGAGGGATCTGGACCAGGTATGCTGGCCTTCATATTTCAATATGGAGAATTAAAAAGGGCAATTTGAGAGGTAGTGCCTTCAAGAAAAATTGCAGTTACCAGTTGGTTACCTATTATCTCTCAGCACTAAGTCGACCCATCTATACTCTGCTCCTTTGCACTACATTTTCAATATTCCCTTGCCAGATGGATTCCTGTTAGTTTCTGTCAGTGAAAGGGACTGGTGTGAAATTGAAAGTCGGGAGGAGGGAAAAATGAACTCACTTTCTATTTACAGCTCCTGTAAGTTTTCTTGCAGCAGCAGAAAACAGCTACAGTACCAACCATCCTGCACCCCTTGGAGGCATAACCACCAGCTGGCTCTATGATATAGTACCAGTGACACCATGCTCTTTTCAGAGAGTACCAGCCACATAGCATCTCTCTCACAGAAGTCTGAACACTGGCCAAGTGTCAGCCTTGATAGAGATCCACACAAAGCCCCATCGCCCCCATCACCCAGAGGTGAAAACACTGGTGACACCAAGCCCTGCTCTGAGCTCCTAGGTTTACCAGTTCCCTTTTGTTCTCTCAGCCCTGAGAATAGCAGTTACTTTCTCTGGGTACTAATACTGACCTTTTCTCAGCATTCCTTTCTGCTCTTTCAGCCTTCCCATCCCAGTGTGTGATCATTTAAAAATATACCACAGTCTTTAACATTCTTCCCTCCAAATGGTGTAGCCTAATTCACCTGCTGTTGATGGTTGGCTGGACTTAGTGATTTGCTTCTGATGAGTAGAATATGATAGAAATGATGGTGTGTGGCTAGTTTATTAAAGGCATCACAGCTTCCTCCTTGCTCTCTCTCTTAGATTACTTTCTCTGAGGGAAGCCGACTGCCATGCCATGAGGACACTCAAATAGCCCTGTGGAAAGGCCCATGTTGTGAGGACCTAAGGCCTCCCACCGATAGCCATGTGAGTGAGCCATCTTGGAAGCACAACCTGCAGCTCCAGCCAAGCCTTCAGGTGACTGCCATCCCATCTAACAGCTAGACCGGAATCACATGAGAGACCCCAAGCTGCTCCTGGAATCCTGAACCTCAGAAGCTATGTGAGATAATGTTTTCTGTCTTAAGCCACTAAATTGGTGGTAACTGAGTATAGCAAAATAGATAACAAATACACAAAATAACAAATCCTTCATGTTAAAATCCTCCACTTGAAATACCTATCATGGTCTATTACTGGACCTTGATTGGTGACAAATTGGTACCATAAGTGGTTCCAATAAACTGACCCTCAAAGACAGGATTCTGTAGTTGGGTAACTTACCTGTTAACTTTGAACACAGTCATAATCTCCTTGCCAATGGAAAATGAGTTTCTGGTAATCTGTAGCAGGCAAGAGTATCAAGGTGATGTAAATTATTACCTATAGTTGCTTGAGATGAATTGCCTATTGAAGGCAAGGCTTTGAGTGACAAATTGGTGAAAGAACATGATAGTTACAGTAATAACTATAACTATGAGAAATGGAAGGGAGGAAGGTGGTAAACTTTCTTTCAGATCAAGTCCCAGTCAGAGAACTGGAAAGTGCCCTTAGTAGTCCTAAAAGAAACTTTGATTTCTTGGAGTCATAAAGCAGATATGACTAACTATAAGAGGCAAAATATAATTAAGTGAGTTATAGAATTACAATATAAGATGAGTTTACAGATGGACCAAGTTTCTTATGTGAAAGTTCAGGCAGTGTTTGGAAGGAACATATGTCTGAGACTTGAAAGGAGGAAATTTTGTTGGACTCAAGCATAGTTGAATATTTTGAATACAATAACCCAGATCCTCCCTTGCCAACAGAAGCAGTCCCTAAATTTCGAGATTATTTTCCCTTACTTAAAGACCCTGTGATAATCTCATCTAAAGCTGTTGCCTATGAAATTGATGGCCACTCTCTCAACACCTTTCAGTGCCTCAAGACCTGTAACTAGAGTCAGATCCCAACATGTACCAGAGAGACAAGTGCCAAGTCATAGCTGGGGGAAGACAGTTCATACCTCAAAAGAATAGCAAGATTTTGCAAATGTGCATTGACAGAAACCTGGAGGCTATATGTGGAAGTGAATTCTAACACTATTAGAACCAGGAGGAAAATACGTAATGTTGGACAAAGTCAAGTGTATTAATATTTAAGTTTTAACTTACAAGAGAATGAAGTGACTGAGGGGTTCCAAAAGTGTCCTTGGCTGACTATCTGAAATATGGACTCAAAGACGGCCTAATTCAAACAGGATGAGATGCCAGAACTTCTCTGTAATAAAATAGAAGAAAGGATCTAAAGGTTTAGAAAATAGGAATGTTGTTGTGAACCTGAATACCCACCTGCACCATGTTCCTTGGGAATGTCCAGAGCACTCTCTCTTCTCTAAGACATTGATAAATGCATTAATGAGGGGAGCATGACTTTCTTGTAAGAGCTCTGTGGTAGGTGGCTATCTTTTGTAAGCTAGGGATGACAGTGGGAAATGTTTCTCTTGAAATGGGCTTCCTGATTTTAATATGGATGGTGGAATCCTAGAATGCCAGGAGGCAAGTAGTAGCATTTAATCATTAAAAACAAGGCAGATGTAATTACCATAATGAGCAATCAGGTTTTACCTGCAGGTACCTTCAACAGTGGGTAATAGATCACAATCTTTCAATGAAATCAATAGGAAGCCTACTAAATAATTATAATTATAAATATATTTACATATTATATACATATTTATATATATGTTTATATTTATAAATATGATCAGAAAAACTCTAAGTCTAGTGAGCAGAAATCTGTCTTGTATCACCAGAATGGGAGGCACTTTTCTCACCCAGTTCAGCCCTAAGCACATTCATAGACTCAGAGTTCTTGGTCTCTTTGCAGAAGATTCATTCGATACCACCATTATTATATTCCAGAGTATTCCTCCAAGTCTTCAACAGGGGTGATTATATAGTTTTCCTGGGAAAAGGAAAACACAGAACTTTCTTGAGATTGCTAGATTCAAGCTCTGCTGATCCCAACTCATAATACTATTGAGGCCCACCACTCACAGTGGAAATTATGGAAATCATCTGATAAAAATAGATTATGTCCTCAGATCCTAAATATATAGTTGGAATAGACATACATGGCAACTCAAAGGATCACCATATATGCACTCTTACCTGTGGCAGGAAGGCTATTACAGTATAATGGTGAAATAGAGGCCTCTGGAAATTCCTCTCCCAATCAGAGTAATACAATTAAAATGATCCCTGAGGGAATTACATAGATAATTGCCTTAATCAAAGGCTTTAAAGTTGAAAGGATAATGGTTCCTGTCCTATTCCAATTTAATTTTCCTGTGTGGTCTATGTAAAAGCAGATGGAATCATGGGTTCTTATAAAGTTATTTAGAGAATGATTCCAATTACAGCAGCTGCTCCAGATATGTTATCTTTAAGGGACTAACTAATACAGCCCCGTATACTGTAATTATTGATCTAGCAAAGAAAAAAAATTTTTTTAATTTATACTAAATTGCAAGTTCCACCACTTGCAGTTGGTTTTCACTTGGCAGGGATAGCTATGCACCTTCACTGTCTTGCTTCAGGGATAAATCAAATGGACTCTTCTGCTATCTGACATTATTTAGCCCATGGAGACCTTGATCATCTTGACATTCACAGAATATAACAGTGTTAACCATATTGATGAAATCATGCTTATTGGACCTTATGGGCAGGAAATGGCTGGAACTTTAGATCCCTTAGTATTCCAAAAAGAGGTGAATGAGCCCCACAAAATTTCAGAATCTTGGAAACTATCTATTGGCCAGATGTCTAACCTGTGTACTGATACCATCAACCACAAACAATCCATAAAGCATCAGCTCTGAAATAGATGACCCCATGTGATTTCAACTTTTCCAGTCTTCATCCTACTGAGTTCTGGTTATCACAAATCTGCATATCTTGATTAACTTCTAAATACACAGTGGATGACTTATTTCTTCCAAATACCAAACACTTGCTGAGATGTGGCAGCTCATGGATCTTGAGTGTGCATGATTAGCCCTCATGTTGCACACCTGACATTAAGAAGAGTGATTTGAGAGGTAGGTCAGGGTGAAGGGGTAATTGCACTATCTAAATAAGTCAACATTACAAAGAGTGAAGTCCTCTATGACCACTATTTCCTCCCACTAATAATTAATCCCAACACTTTCTCCTCCTGCACCTGGACTTAGTCTAAGAATTCTTTCAAGCACAATGCACCAAAAAATCTCTTTTATCAACCCATTGTAAGAAAATAAATTTTATCTTAAAATAGAGTTAATCCAGGAATAAGGCCATGGAATAAAAATCACAAAAATTGACTGAGAGGAAGAGGGAACAAAGTGAAGGGTGAGAAATGAAATATAAATAAATCCGAATAAAAGAGAGGAGCCACAGCATCTAGTGTAGTCAAGGAGGGCATTATTACAGGTATCTACTATCTCTGACAGTCAATGCAGAAAATTCCTTAACACTAAACTACCCTCTGGAATGAATAAACCACCTTGTGAAAACATATATGATAGCTATGCATCAATTTGCCCATTCCTACAGGTGTAAAGTGGCTGTCTGTGGGCATCCACTCCAAGATCAAATACAACCAGGAACTCACATAAGCATTTAAGGCCAAACACTGGAAATTTCTCTACTATTGTGGCAAAAAAAAACTGACAGTAATGCTTAAAACCTAGCTAATTCACAAAGGTGTAGTGAGTAAACAGATTGCAAGCAAGTTAAACAAGATCCTCAAAGCAAAGTAATGGACAAACTGAATAGTATTAAACCTGAGCAGTAGACTTTTTTATTAAAGAGCCCCAAAGTTGAGAAAATTGCAGACCATGGTTTTTTGCTTATGATATCCCAACAGTAAACATTTCACATTAGAGAATCACAATAAATGTTTATTGAATTAAATTGCAGTTGGCAAAATACCTACCTTAAAATTTTGCTCCTTTGGTTTTGCTCTTTCAATTTCTGCATAGTATTTCCATTAACTTAACCAAGACAATGGAACTTCTCAATTCCCAAGAACCTTTTTTCAATCAAACCCAAGGAATAGGCTGACCGATTAATTCCATTCTAATTCATGTCAGAAACAACACACCTCTTAGGACATGAAAATTAAGAAAGTATTGAGCTGAACTAATATATCTTGCATTGTTTTC
Organism: Choloepus didactylus; assembly: GCF_015220235.1. Taxonomy (NCBI): domain Eukaryota; kingdom Metazoa; phylum Chordata; class Mammalia; order Pilosa; family Megalonychidae; genus Choloepus; species Choloepus didactylus. Next base: position 146,414,925 of record NC_051308.1, read on the forward strand.
AGCTACCCCTGTTAGACGTGGAACAACTAATAAGTGGTGGGCAAGGCAAACATTAATTGTTAGACCTCATAGGCTATGTATCTCCCATCAGCAAGCCTACAATCATGTAGACAGAGGACGTAGATCAGCACCCTCATTCACTGAGTCATTCCATTCCAGTCACACTGACATCCTGTTCCTCAACGTACCAAACACATTCCTACTTAAGATCTCTGCATTTGCTGTTTCCTCAACTTTGATCACTCCCCAGATATCACTAGGCTTTCCCTCTTATTTTTTTCAGGTGTTTGGTCAGGTCACTTTCTCATTGACACCCTTCTGACCTCCCTATTTAAAAACTCAATCCCCTTTCCTGTATTATTTGTTTTTCCTCAGTGGTATCTAACATGTCATATATTTTACATTTTTTTCATTGCATATATCCTGCACTGGACTATAACCTCAATGAAGAGATCAATTATTTTTACTATATTTCCAGTCCTTAAAATGGTGTCTGACATATAGGAGGCAAGCCATAAATATCTTTTGAATGAATAAAGGAACATGTACTCATGTTCAAAAACACATGATAAATGCCAGGGAGACACATTCAATAGCCTGCAAATCTTCTCTGTTTCATCCTGATCCTAGATAACCTTTTACCTAGATCTTAAATACACTCTATCTTTAAAATTTTATCCCAAAAATACCAATCTTTTTAAAGACAGACAGCCCTGATAAATTATGGATGCTCTAGGAAATTTCAAAAATTCAGCTCCTTGTTTTGTTCATAATACATTACACTTTGACATTTATAAAATTAAAAACAAATAGAAATTAGCCTCATCTTTAAAATATGAATCTTATAAATGTAATTGAACTATATTTACAATCACAAATTTTAGGATGCATATAATATTTAGCTTTAAAATCCATAACAGCTTCACAATTTAGAATTATTGTCAATAGATATTTACTTTTCAATTTAAATAAAATCATTAATATTTCTGCAACCAATATATTTTCTAAGCCAATACAACTCTTTTTTATTCTTTGCACTATGAAAAAATTTTAATATTCAATTTTTAACCTGCTTCCGAGGGCTACTTTTGAAAGCAGACTATTTACTCTAGAAATGAGAACAATCTGTTGGGATAGTAGGATTAGAAAAATTGAAAGATAGTTAAGCAATAGAAATTCATACTAAATGACCAGGAAACATATAATTCCAGTAAACGTAGCTGCTGGACCAAAAGTTTTACCTGCATGCCTCCTGGCTGCATGGCTGTTAGTAGACCTTTGTGGACAGCAGTTCCGAGAAAAGATTAATGCAAAATTGCTCCAAGAAGTCAACACATATGCCCCATCCAGAGTGGATTCTGGGAAGGGAGAACAGTGAGAGGGTATATTACAATTTCAGGTATGCTTGAAACATAGGGGAGAATAGTGAGAGGAACACAAGAAAGCAATGTCCAGAAGAAAACCAACATAGGACAAACAATTCAAGGCACAAATATTCTCTCCTGATGGTCTGTTGATTTCGAGTCACAAATTAAATTTCTTCTTAGCAGCTTTCAGGGTTACATTAAATCAACCTCTGTAGCTCGCAATAAAATACAGATAATTCAGATCAAATTAGCAGACCATATTTATTGTTTGCTAATTACTACACATTGTTAGCTAATTATTTCACACTGAAGCAAACGCAATGATATTCTTTCCCTTTCAACTCCACAGAGTTATTCTTCATTGTTTTAAAACAGATTATAAAATTTATATTTAAACAGAAGATAAGGCAAATGTCTTTCATAAAATGTTGAGAACTGAATGCTTAAGATTTCTTATGCTATTGAATTATTTTTCCCCTTCAAATTTGAAGGTCCTACTTTAATATGACTACCCCCAAAAAATATATAGGCTCTAAAACGCCGGGGATTTTTGTTGTTGTTGTCAGTTGTTTTATTTATTTATGTATCCCATCAGCAGAGCCTGACACATAGAAAGCACTCATAAGTATCTAGGGAATGAATGAATGAATGAATGAATGGATGAACAGAACTATTAAAATGGCTTTCTATGTGTATAAATATACCAAAAAAGACTAGTACATGACCTTTATGCATCTACATGAAAACTGGAGTATCATATAATTTTTAATAAATGCCTGCCTTAGACCTACTCCTTTTGACAGATAAAAAGAGGGTCTCTCCAAGGGAACAGATGTTTAGTTGGTGCAGGATCTATATTTTCTAAACAATTTAACTCATACAGTCTATTCAAATACTATTTCAAATCCTATTCCATGGAACTTTGAATAGGAAGTGAGACCTGGTAGGTTTGTATAGGTTAGTGTGAAATAGCAACACATCCCAAAGTAATTTGGGCAGAGAATAAAAATAGATATGCAAGGCCCTCCTGAGGAGTTAGGGGAAAATGCAGAAGTGTTGAGCTTCCTCACCTGGACTGTTGCTGATGTTTTCAAAAACACTGAGGACTGGCGGTTTGGTGTGCCAAGCCCTCTATCTCAGGAAAGACTAAACCTGCTCATAATTGTGCATGAGAGACTCCTATTGAGTACCTCTTTGTTGCTCAGATATGGCCCTCTCTCTCTAGCTAAGCCAACTCAGCAGGTGAACTCACTGCCCTCCCCCCTACATGGGACCTGACTCCCAGGGGTGGCAACACAGGATATGACTCCTGGGGATGAATCCAGACCCAGCATCATGGGATTGAGATCATCTTCTTGACCAAAAGGGGGATGTGAAATAAAACAAAATAAAGTTTCAGTGGCTGAGAGATTCCAAATGGACTCGAGAAGTCACTCTGGTGGGCATTCTTGCACACTATATAGATAGCACTTTTTAGGTTCTATTGTATTGGAATAGCTAGAAACAAATACCTGAAACTATCAAACTGCAACCAGTAACCTTGACTCTTGAAGACGATTGTATAGCAATGTAGCTTACAAGGGGTGACAGTGTGATTGTGAAAGCCTTCTGGATCACACTCCCTTTACTCAATGTATGGATGGATGAGTAGAAAAATGCAGACAAAAGCTAAATGAAAAATAGGGTGGGGAGATGATTTAAGTGTTCTTTTGCACTTTTATTTTTTATTCTTATTTTTACTTATTTTTACTTTTTCTGGTATAAGGAAAATGTTCAAAAATAGATTGGGGTGATGAATGCACAACTATATGATGGTACTGTCAACAGTTGATTGTGCACCATGGATGACTGTATGATATGTGAATATATCTCAATAAAACTGAATTTTTAAAAAAAGAGAGTCTCTGACCTTGTGGAGCTTATAATTCTGTTTAGGAAACAAAACTAAACCATGAAGTAATTATAAAGAAATACAAAATTAAACCATGAAACTGTTTCACAGACCATTTATATAGCTGAAGTTCTCAGGAAGAAGAAAAGAATAACAATATGACCTTTATAGAATGCTTCATGGATATGATAAAATCTGAATTAGGCATTGAAGGCTTTATAACTTCAATATGGAGGAAGAAAAGGAATGAGCACATACAAAGCTCCAGAATCAAGACTGAAGAAAGACACTGCAGATGCTGAATTGAAGAAAGAGAAGAAAATATAAGGAGGAAATTTCTGTCCCAGAGCAGCTGGTCCTCTCCCTTCCCCTTCACTGTGTCTCAGTGTGGGAAAGGCATAGAATCAGTAGATGGGACCCCTCCCACTAAGACAAAGTCTATAAATCTCTCACAGCAGTGAGACATACCCTCACTGTTTGAAGATCTGGGGGACAGGGGAGGGCATTTCAAGGCCCAGATCACTGAGGGACAAAGAGACTGAGAAAACTTGGACAGAGACTGTGAAAGCCCTGCCCCCAGCCTTGAGGGAAGCAGCAGCCACTGACTGTTTCCTTGACTTGGAGACAGCTGGAGTATTGGGTCAGCTGAGGCAGACGGAGCCCCAAATTGACTCAGATTTTGGCTGGCAAAGTTAGGGCATAGGAATTCCACAGTTCCAGCTCATCTGTCTAGATGCATCCTGTGCTCAGAGGCAAAGCAGCTTCTGACGACAATTAAGTTACTGGACAGTGCCATCTGCTGGACAGTCCAGAAGGTGCAAGGGAATTGAAAAACTTTTAAAAAGATGCTCCAGACCCTTTCTTAAGATGACAGCAGCTGATTCACATACCCTGTAAGGAAACCTGGTCCTTTTTTGGCTGAGAAATATGGAAGATCCAACTGATAAAGCTGGGCTGTAAAACAAACCCAGGTCTTCATAACCAACAGAAAACAGGGCACCACTGGAAGCCAGCAGATTTGTATTACCACACACAGTGAACTTGCTGGGGTACCCAGTTCCTACCTCCCATCCCTGTGACAGGCCATGGTGGGCACCTGATTTTGGGGAGGAAGACTGGGGGACAGAGGCAATCTGAAAACTGGCCAGGAAGAGAAACAAAGAACAGATAGAGATCAAGAAATCATTAGGCAAAAGAGAGAAACCTAAGAAAACCTTAGGCAAAAGGGAGAAAACAACCTCCAGAATAAACTAATCAAGAAAATCAGATGCCTAGACAGCAAAAACTCATGAGCCACACCAGGAAACATGAAGATATGGCCCAATCAAAGGAACAAACTAACACCTCAACTGAGATTCAGGAGTTGAAACAACTAATTAAAGATGTTCAAACACACCTTCTAAATCAAATCAATGAGTTGAAAGAAAATGGGACATAAGAGATGAAGGATATAAAGAAGACACTGGATGACCATAAGGAAGAATTTGTAAGCTTAAGAAACAAATGGCAGAACTTATGGGAATGAAAGGCACAATAGAAGAGATGAAAAACACAATGGAAACATGCAATAGCAGACTTGCAGAGGCAGAAGAAAGGATCAGTGAACTAGAGAACAGGACATCTGAAATCCTACACACAAAAGAACAGATAGGGAAAAGAAAGCAAAAATATGAGCAGAGTCTCAGGGAACTGAATGACAACATGAAGGGCATGAATAAATGAGTTACAGGTGCCCCAGAAGGAGAAGAGAAGGAAAAAGGGGCAGAAAGAATAATAGAGGAAATAATGAAAACGTCCCAACTGTTTTGAAAGACATAAATTACAGGCCCAAGATGACCAGTGTACCCAAACAGAATTGATCCAAACAAACCTACTCCAAGACACCTGCTAATCAGATTGCCAAATGTTAAAGACAAAGAGAGAATTCCTAAAGCAGCAAGAGAAAAGCGAGTCATCACATACAAGGGAAGCTTGATAAGACTAAGTGCAGATGTCTCAGCAGAAATCATGGAGGCAAGAAGGCAGTGGTGTGTTATATTCAAGATACCAATAGAGAAAAACTGTCAACCAAGAATCCTATACCTGGCAAAACTGTCCTTCAAACATGAGGGAGAGTTTAAAATATTTAGATAAACAGACACTGACAGAGTACATAAACATGAGACCTCCTGTACAAAAATAATAAAAGGAGTGCTACAGACAGATAGGAAAAGACAGAAGAGATAGGTTTGGATAAGAGAGTAGAAATGAAGCAATATATCAGGAGATAGAGAGAGGGTAGAGATCAGCATTTGATGTTGAAGAGTATGGGATGTTCAAGAGGATTGATTGTATAGATCCAGAAATGGATTGGACAATATTGTGTGATGGTAGCACAATATTGTAAGTTCACTGAAAAAGTATGACTGTAAATATGGCAGAAAGAGGAAGGGTAGGGGTACGTATGACATCAGAAAGAAAGAGGACAAAAACTGGGACTGTATAACTTAGTGAAACCAAGAGTGATCGATAAGTGTGATTAAATGTACAAATATAAGAATGTTTTTACATGAGGGAGCAGCAAGAAGGAATGAAGTTGTGATGTATGCAACTAGGTGAATGGACCTTGAGGGCAGTAGGTTGAGTGAAATAAGCCAGAAATGAAAAGACAAATATTATAATGCCTCATTAATATGGACTAACAATAATGTGCAAACTCTGAGAATTGAATCTGGGAGCATGGGTTATCAGGGGAACGCTTATGAAAAGGTTCCTAGATTTTAAGCTCTTAGAGCAGTCACATCTATTCATGAGTTGCAACAGTTATTTCTAAATTCTGAGATGGTGAGCTGTTTGTGTGACCTGGTGGGTACCTGGATCTTCGGGTGTCTGTGTGGCGCCTGGGACTTGAAACCAGAGTTCGGCAGTTGTGAGTGTCAGTAGTGCCCCATGCAGCACTGTTAAAGAGGCTGAAAGAAGATCAGACTTTGATTGGAGATATGAACAAAATGGAATTGTGAGATTAGGGTAGATCAGACTAAAGGGTAGAGGATGATATTAACTGTGTTTTAAAACTTCAGCTTCTGTGTGGGACCAAAGGAAGAGATGTTTATTTGGTGCAAAATATGTATTTTCTGTAGCACACAATATAATTTTACTTGTATGCTCAGTTTACTCAAACACCATAATTACATGGAACCTTGAATAGGAAGTGAGATCTGGTTGGTTTATACAGGTTAGCATGAAGCCCCAATACAACCCAGAGTAATTTGGGCAGAGAATAAAAAGTATTTGCAATGCCCTTTTCAGGGCCTGGGGAAAAATGTGGAAATCTTAAACTTCCCCAGCTGGGGAATTCCTGATATTCTCACAAACATTGGGGACTACCAGTTTAGTAGGCAGAGCCCTCAGTCTTGGGGCTTGCCCTTATGAAGCTTGTTACTACAAAGGAGAGGCTAGGTCTACTTATAATGTGCCTCCCACTCACCCCCAGAGAACCTCTTTTGTTGCTCAGATGTGGCCTTTCTCGCTAAGCCAACACTGCAGATAAACTCACTGCCCTCTCCCCTACGTGGGGCATGACTCCCAGGGGTGTAAATCTCCCTGGCAATGTGGGACATGACTCCTGGACCCAGCATCATGGAATTGAGAAAGCCTTCTTGACCAAAAGGGGAAGGGAAATGAAACAAAATAAAGTTTCAGGGGCTGAGAAATTTCAAATGGAGTTGAGAGGTCATTCTGGAGATAACTCTTATGCATTATATAGATATCCCTTTTTAGTTTTTAGTTTATTACAATAGCTGGAAGGAAATATCTGAAACTGTTGAACTGCAATCCAGTATCCTTGATTCTTGAAGAAGATCATATAACTATACAGTTTATTCACTGTGACTGTGTGTTAGTGAAAACTTTATGGCTCACACTCCCTTTATCCAGTGTATGGACAGATGAGTAGAAAAATGGGGGACAAAAAGTAAATGAATAATATGAGAGAGGAGGGGTATGGGATGTTTTGGGCATTCTTTTTTACTTTTATTTTTATTCTTATTTTTATTTTTATTTTTTGGAGTAAAGATAATGTTCAGAAATTGTGATGATGAATGCACAAGTATATGATGATACTGTGAACAGTTGTACACTTTGGATGATGGTATGGTATGTGAATATATTTCAATAATGCATTTTTTAAAAAATTGGTGAATTATACTTTATGTAAATCATACCTCAAAAAAATTAACACACAAAAGGGGAATTTAGATTTTTTTGCCCAACATTGTGAACCCCTCATTTGCCAGGACGATGATCACTAATGCCTGCCAGGCTCTCCAAAAGAAAATAAGTGAATGAAAAAGTGAATGAATGAATGAATGATGAGCAATTTGTCTGGAAATCAGTGTCCATAGGAACAAACCATAAAGGAATGCTTTACAGACCCTATATTTGCCTTAAGTTCTGAAAATACTTCTATACTAGAGTCATGAGGTCCTTGGAGGACATTTGTGACTTCTTAATACTGTGTCCAGCTTTCTTGTCAGCCAGTTTTTTGTGGGACTGTGCTGCTTGGTATCAGCGTTCTTTCTTAGCTTTGGCTTCTGTCCACTAAAAATTCTTGGTGAGATTTTACATAAGCTAAAGTATATTGATATCCTTATTACTACTCTAAAGTCTTAAAAGTTCATTTCATTTGTTGGTCAGTTTTTCAAATGACATTCTCCAAGAACTTATATCATCATGTTTCTTTGGCGATTTTAGATACTTGTCTGGATGACTTGGGAATAAAGTTTGATTCCAAGGTGAATCACTTCATATATAATTCAATTTTTAATAACCCCAAATAGAGTCTTTTAGCTACTTTCTCCTCAAAAAACTAATTTTGCTTGTCAACAAAGCCTGAGCCAGTAATGTAGACATAGAATTCAGACTTGACTTTGTTTATTACTTTAAAAAGCTTCCAAGGCTTATTTCTTCACAAGAACAAAATATTGAGCTCCAAAAGAACAGCTTGCTTAGATCTACTACACTTCACCTTCAGAGTCTGAGGCATATCCTGTGAGGCTCCTTTAGCCATTTACACTACAACAATTATTAATGAAGAACTAAGCTGCTGCTGGAGGGTAAAGCATTAGCTGTCATCATATTTACACCCAGGTTTACTCTTCCACCCACCAGCTATGGCTGAACATGGTCCTGTGGGGTGGGGGCCCTATGGGTAAACAAAAGTATGTGATTTCTGTAGTCATATCCTGGCATATGAACCATAACCATGCAGATGTGTCGGTTAAAGAGTGAGTTACATTGACAGAAATATTTTTTGTTTCAAAATGTCTTCTGCAGTTTAAATCAAAAGAGTACAAAGTCTGTCACAGATATGAGAGGTCCAGTCTGGCATAAACTCTTACATGGTTGTCACAAACAAATGTCTTGTCCCCAGAGACAGTGAAACATCAGGCATTTGGGCTGAAACTCTCTCAAAGGGATCATTCAAGCATTGACCTGTTATCCACCAGAAGGAACACACGGAGAAGCATGGACACTGACCTCCAAGGGAGACAAGTCCAGAATTAGTAATCGCTTCATGAAGTTTATAGGTGTGCAACTGAATTTATGCAGAAATTTCAATCAGTTTGAATTGTTCAATAAGCACTCCATAAAAGCCTCAATTGAAATCAACATGAGCTTCCCTATAAAATGTTCTCCCTCCTTACCACCTTCACATAGCTTCTCTGACATTTATAGTTTTCACATTTCATTTCCAGGGTCATGGGTGCTGCTTGGTCTCTTTAGAATCTTCCTCATATACCTGAACATATTTGTAGGCTAGCCAAAGAAATACATGCACATATAACAAAAATCTGAAGACCCAGAAACCAAAAGAGAAAACAGAGACTTCATTCTTTAGAACTATTTTTTTCTAGGAAAAATGTGAACTTTTTATTTATTGGATGATGTGGAAATAGAGAAAGACTGAACAGCCATGCACAGTGCAACCTGGACATTTGAAAAAGCTATGCTGAACACTGTTTAAATATACAAATTCAAGAATATCCAAATTTTTGCTTAGGTTCTTGTATTTTTTTCCGGATCAAGTTGCCAGTACAGAATTCTAGGTTTCCTGTGTATCTCCTCAAATTGCCTTTTTAACTTGTACTGAATTTTCAAGCAATGTTTGCTCCAGCTTGAGCACTTGACAAAACAGCATCGTAAATCACTGTCTCCATGTGTGATTCACACCACAGATCCAAGCCACTACCACCTTCTTTTCATTTACATCATATTCTTCAATTCCAGATAACTGCTAATACTATCTTAGGTCTTTTTTTATTTGATTCCAAAATAAGCTATTTCATAAGAATTAATCTCTATGCAATTATGTTAAATAACTAAGAAAGAGAAGTTGACACTTTAAAGAAAAAATGTTGAGCACTATGTCCCACACTGTAAGAAAGCATTCTAGGACAAAAAAGGAAAAGGTCACTGGAGTCTGAATAGCTGATCATGTTTACTTACAAGTTAAATTTCCACTTAACTGTTTTTTGATATAAAACTACAGATAGAGACATTGACTATTTTCCCAATGTGATCACATTAATTTACTGTAGGAATGAAGATTTGCCCTGAACTGTGTCTTTTAGTCATTTCTTTTATTAAAGAATTAGCTCAAGTATAAAAGCATGCTGAAAAGGAAACCATGGAATTGCATTTAAGTATTTTACATTAAATCTCTCATAAGCTCGCAAAGAATATTTTCGAGGCAAGAAAAACAATGATTATTTTTAAAATAGCTGAGATTTTCAGATTTTCATGAATAATTGTTGGGCCCACTGGATCCTGCATTCTACAGAATTTGCACAGATACCCCTCAGCTCAGGAAAGTACAATGCCACTGCTTTGGAACTATTTGTGATAAAGAAAACAAATAGATTAAAACAATTTAGACAAATGAGTTTTTGCAGAATGTTGTTAATATTGCTGTAGCTCTAAAGCAACAACACCAAGCAAATTTGACAAATAATGCTCTTACTGATATATGCTTCTATTACATGAGGAGTGGGTCATGTAAGGGAAGCTATTTAGAAATTAGTCCCCAATTGTCTTTCTTTCCTAAAAGATTAATTTTCCACAGTTCAATTTATGTGTTAAATCTCTGCTATCTTACAAAGTTCTACTAACATCTATTGCTCATCTACTCTGCTGTTTGTTTCAACTCAGTAATCAGGGAAGCTTAGAATGTTTCCATTTCTATGAAATGCCTGAAATCTTGGATCAACATTGAAAATAATTGCAGGAAAACATGGACTTGGATACAAAGTACTGTGATTACACAGATGTAAATATTAAGAGGGAGTGATACTGCCTCAGCAGAAGCACATGTAAGGAGAAAAGTAGATCTCCCTGAACTTTCAATCACTCATAACTTCTCAGTAAAGACATTAGCTCTTTCCATAATGATGACATTCATAAAGAACAGCTCTTTTTTTATGTATGGGGCTAGAGGAGTTTAGTCTTGTCAACTAGATCCAATCTTCTCTCTCCAAGTTGAGGAGGAGCATTGCTCAATTATCTCTGAGCATCTGATCACTGAGGAGCATGAAAATGGGCAGAAGAGGAGCTTGTTTCTTAGAAAGCAGTTGACAATCAGACTCTGGCAGGACTCCACAGGGGGAAGAGCATCCTGAGTAAGACCATGGTTTTGGAGTCACATGAACCTGGATTTGAAGCACCAGAACCTCTTCACAGCTTAACTTGGAAAAGTCATGTTAAACTCTCCAACAACCCTTCAAGTCTCAGTTTCCTTGTCTGTAATATGGGAATGATGACCATTCCTTTGAAGGATTGTTGTGAGAACTAAATATGGTTGGGATGTTGGGACAACATCTAAGCAAGAATAATCAGGAGGAGCCTGGATCTGTAAACAAAATGGGCACCTGGAGAGAATTTGGTTCTTGGGGGTGCCCTCAGCTCAGGTGATGGGAGGCAGGAGAAACACAGGCCATGAAGGTCACAGAGACAATGAACAGATTGGTGACAGCATCACAGAGATCCAGAAAAGGGAACAAGGAGGCTTCCAAATCAGGATACTTTCCTGCACTCTCATGATCCTAGTGAATGAACGGAAAGATATATCAAAAGTTTAAACCCAAAAGACAAGATTTCTAATAAATTTTGGACTAGACAATGGAAAGCCAACTCATTCATGCAATCAAAAAATATTTATGGAACACCTGCTAAGTGCTAGTCACTATTGTAGAGTCTGGGGATACAGCAGTACAAGATTGACAAGGACCTCACTCTCACTGAGGCTATGTTTTAGTGAAGGCAGTGAGAATTTAATAAAATAGTAAATAAATGAATCAAGATATAAGATCATAAGATGATAAGTCCCATCAAGACAATAAAACAAATAAGGAAGATATGGATTCTGTATTGCACAGCCCAGACTCCCCTATTAAAACTGAAGACTTAATCCTCCAGTTGCTCTGAAGGTTATAGACAGAAAATTCTCATCATTACATTATCAGCTTCCCAGGACAGCTCATATTTAATGATGAGCCAAAGAGAGGGTATAAAATTTCAGTTTCTTCTTCCAACTTAGTAAAACTCCAAAGAACCATCCCAGCTTCTTAGCCCTCCCACTGAGTTGGTTGAGGTCTTATTGTAACTATACCATAGCTTAACTTCTCCCTCTGTTCTTTGCTGCTTCCCTCTCTCCAGTCACAAATGTTAATCCTGATGGCACTCACTGATGAACTTCAGGCATGGGAATCTCTGTCTCAGAATCTACTTCTAGGAAACAGTGGCAGCAGATTTTAAGATGGTTTCGAAGATTCTTACCGGTCAAGAAAAGGTGCTGGATTTTGTCAGCTGTCTTTTCCTTCAAAGGAATGGTATCATGTGTTTTTTTTCCCCTTCAATTTGTTAATGTGGTGTATTACATTAATTGATTTTCTTGTATTGAACCACCCTTTGCATACCTGGGATTAAACCCACTTGATCATGGTGTATAATTTTTTTAATGTGCTGTTGAATTAAATTTGCAAGTATTTTGCTGAGAATTTTGGCACCTATATTCATTAGATAAATTGGTCCGTAATTTTCTTTTCCTGTAGTATCTTTATCTAGCTTTGGTATTAGGGTTGTATTGGCTTCAGAGAATGAGTTAGGTGATGTTCCCTCCTCCTCAACTTTTTGGACGAGTATTAGCAAGATTGGTATTTATTCTTCTTGGAATGACTGGTAGAATTCACCTAGGAAGCCATCTGATCCTGGGCTTTTCTTTCTTGGGAGGTTTTTGTAAATGCAATTTTATTGAGATATAGTCACACACCATACAATCCACGCAAAGTATACCATCAATAGCTCCCAGTATCAATACATAGCTGTGCAATCATCACCACAATCAATTTTATAACATTTTCATTACTCCAATACTACTACTACTAACAATAATAATAAGATAAATAAAAATATAAAAGAAAATATATCCCATACCTTTTATGCCCATTGTTGACCTCTAGTATTTATGTGGTACATATGTTACTGTTGATGAGAAAATATTGGGATATTACTGCAAATTATAGTCCTTAGTTCACAATAGGTACATTTACTCCCATATACTCCTCAACTATTAACTCTTTGTAATAGTGTCATACTTTTGTTCTAGTTCATAAGAGAACCTTTTCATATTTGTACTGTTAATCAGTCATTGTCTACCAGAAGATTCACTGTGTTATACATCCCCATGTTTTTACATCTAGCTTTCTTTCTGGTTACATACATGACTCTACACTCACTTTCAACCACATTCACTCACGATTCAGCACTACTAATTATACTCACAATGATGTGCTACTTAAACATTCTGCACTTATTAAGCAACTGCTCCCCAATCTCTAGCCTCATTCTATCTCCTGGTAACCTATATTCTAGATTTTATGTCTATGAGTTTACATATTATAATTAGCTCATATTAGTGAGAACATTCAATACATGTCCTTTTGTGTCTGGCTTATTGCACTCAACATAAAGTCCTCAAGTTCATCCATGTTGTGCATGCTTCTGAACTCCATTCCTTCTTACTGCTGAATAATGTCCCATCGTATGTATACACCACAATTTGTTTTTCCATTCATCTGTTGATGGACATTTGGATTGTTTCCATCTTTTGGTAATTGTGAATAATGCCACTATAAATGTTGGTGTGCAAGTGTCTGTTTGTGTCTCTGCTTTCAGATCTTTTGGGTAGATACTGAGTAGCAGAACTGTCAGATTGTAAGGCAACTTAGCTTTCTGAGGAACTTCCAGACGGTCTTGCATAGCAGCTCTACCATTTTACATTCTCACCAGCAGTAAATAAGGGTTCCTATTTCTCCACATCCTCTCCAACGCTTATGGTTTCCTATTTGTTTAAAAATAGCCATTCTAGTAGGTGTAAAATGATATCTCATTGTTGTTTTGATTTGCATTTGCAGTTAGTGAAGCCGAGCATCTTTCCATGTGCTTTTTAGCCATTTGTATTTCCTCTTTTGAAAAATGTCTATTCATGTCTTTTGCCAATTTTTTAATCAGGCTGTTCGTCTTTTTATTTTTGAGTTGACTGATTTCTTTATATATTTTGGTTATCAAACCTCTATCAGATATGTGGTTTCCAAATATTTTCTCCCATTGAGTTGGCTGCATTTCACCCTTTTGACAAAGTCCTTTGAAGCACAGAAGTATTCAAATTTGAGGAGACCTCATTTATCTTTTTTTTTTTCATTGCCTGTGCTTTGGGTATAAGGTCCAGGAAACTACCTCATATCACTAGACCTTAAAGATATTTTCCTATATTTTCTTCTAGAAGTTCTGATATTGGCTCTATATTTAGGTCCTTGGTCCATTTTGAATTAATTTTTGTATAGGATGTGAGATAGGGATCCTCTTTCATTCTTTTGGATGTGGATATCTTTTTATTGCCCTTAGTTACTTTTGCCTGGAGGACAAAGTCTTGGAGGAGGGTCACCCTAGAAATGACTTTCCTAAGTCAGTATATCCAGTGAATACAGAGCAAGGGACGTGCAGAAGGGGTGTTTTCTGGCAAACTTTTCTCTGCAGCCCTATCTAGGATCTTCTTTAAATCTCCTCTGCTTTTGCCCTGTGAGGGATGTGGCTGAAACTATGGCACAGCCATCCCTGTCTGGGATGGGCAGAAAGAGCAGTTCAAAGCCAGGGCCCAGAGATATAAACTCACCAATCAAGAGCCATGATCAGTATTCAGCCTTGCCTCCCCCTCTGCCCCACTCTTGGGGAAGAGGGCTTCCACAACCCTCTCCATCCACTGGAGCCAGCTAGGAACTGGACCTCAGGTGGCCAGCCTCGAGAGTGGGGCATGGGCACCAGCAGTTGCCACTGAGCAATTTACTCACAGGGTTTTACCACAGTGTCTCAGCCTCTTCTTCCTGCTCTTCTCTAGTTGCTATACAGTGCTCCCCAGGCCTCCAGAGTCCCAGTACAGTTGTTTCAGTATAGTTTCTTCCCAACCACTAACTGTTTTTGGAGGAGGAGTGAGCACTGCAAACTCCTGCTCTACCATCTTCTCCAGAAATCTGCCAAGCCCAGACTTCACACTACAGAGACTGTAAGATAATAAATAGATATTTGTTTAAGACACTGGGGTTGTGGTAATTTGTTACACAGCAATATAAAATTAAAATGTATTTTGGTACCAAGAGGAGGGCACTACTGTAATATGTACGTAAAATGTAGGAGTGGCTTTGGAACTGGGTAGGGGGCAGAGGGTGCAGGAACTTTGAGGAGTATGATCATGATCACCTTTAGATAATGCCTAAATTGCCACAATGAACTTAGATATATAGCTAAGGATAATTTCAAGCAAAGTGTTGAAGATGCTACCTGGTTGCTCCCTATTTCCTTTAGTAAAATGCAAGAAGGGAGAGATAAATTGAAGGAAGAATGGTTAAACCAAAAGGAAATGGGGCTGGATGACTTAAGTGTCTTAGGCTTTCCAGAGAGCAAAAGAGACTAAAATTAAGAGATTCATTTTCAGTAAAGCATGCTCTAGAGAAAAGGCTGAGTCCATGATGATACAATATTTTGCTAAAACTTCAGAAAGATCAAAATACCAAATATTCAGTCACACAAAGAGCCCTCACAAGAGATGTGTGTGCCTCAAAGATCCTCTTAATCAAACCAGAGGGCCTCCAGGAGTATTAAATGTTGTCCTTTAGCCATCTTAGCAAGAAGTCAAAATAGAGGGGATTATCTCAAAAAGGTGTGTGGATGTGGCTTTTGTCTAATGAAGTAAGTCTCCCTTGAAATTCAGACAACCCACAAGATTCTTGATAAAATTACTTGAACAGCAACAGTGAAAGTTTGGACTGAAGGGGACAGAGAGTACAAAATACAAGGAGGCTGTTGGACCTCTATAATTCTATTATTAGCATGAAACAGACTGATAAAACTACTCAGCTGAAAATACTTGCTTCCTTTTGGACGGATGACTCTGAGGGTGGAAACAAGAGTCCAGAGAATGGAGCCAAGAATTATTCCTAGGCCTTGAAATCTAATTTGGAGATTTCTAATATTTGCCCAGCTGGATTTCAGAACTGCATGGATCCATGATTCCTTTTTTACCCACTATTTCTCCTTTTTGAGCTGGAATGTCTGCAACTTTTAGCCTATGCCTGCCCCACCATTGCATGCTGGGAGTGTTGGGATCCACAGTTGGACAAAAATTGTGTACCAGGTAGATTATACCCAGGAGCCTTGTCTGCACCTGATTTGGATGATTTAGACAATGAGATTTTGAACTTTGAGCTGATGACATCCCATGAGATTTTGGATTTTGAGCTGTTTCTGTAGTGGAGTTAGACTCTTGGGGAGGAGGTGAATGTATTTTGTATTTGGGAGAGATGTGAATCACTGGGCACCAAAGAATGGACTGTGGTAGGCAGAAAACTAAGATGTCCCTTAAGATTCCTTCCAACTGGTATAAATACCTTATATAATCCCCTCCATGTTGAGTGTGGGCTGAAGCTGTGAGTATGATGGGATATCATTCTCATGATTAGGTCACATTATATAGGAAAGATAAAGGATTTTTCAGACCTATTAAGATCCCCTAATCAGTTGACTTTGAATTAATCAAAAGAGATATTATTCTGGGTGGGCTTGACCTAATCAGATAAGTCCTTAAAAGAGAGATTCTCATTTAATCTTATTGAAAAAGTATACTGCCATGTTATGAGAGAGCTATATGGCTAGGTCCTGAGAGCAGCTCCTAAGGGTTCAGAGTGGACTTGGCTGACAGCCATCAAGAAAACAGGGATCTCAGTCTTGTCACCCCAAGAACTGAATACTCCCAACAACCTGAATGAGCTTGGAAATCAAGTGTTCCTGAGTCAAGCTTCCAGATGAGAATGCAGCCTGAACAACAGAGAACCAAGTTGCACCAAGTCTGGACTTCTGGACCACCAAAACTGAGATAATAAGGGGGATTTGTTTTTAGATACTAAATTTGTAGTAATTTATTATGCAGCCTAATATTAATAGAGGAATGCAACCTGTGATGGATTATATTGATGGAAAAATATAATAAAGATAACAGAAGCCCAAAACAAGCACTGGAGATGGCTGCAGAGGGATAGCAAACTTTTTTTCCTGGAAAAGCCCCACAGATGCTTCAACTTTGAAATTGATAGGTATATAGCACCGGAGGGAGCTCTGGGGCTGAAGTCAGGAAGGTTAATAGGGAGGTGTCCATGAAAGAGCTGGGCCAGGGGTATTTTTTCCTCCTCTGTTTATCAGAAGCAGCTAGCAGCATTTTACCCAGCTGAATCCTCAGAAGTAGTTTTTGGTTTGGTTTGGTTTGGTTTGGTTTGGTTTTAGAGCAGGATGCTGTCTAGAAAAGGCCCAAGATGATGTGCTGAAAATAGGTAGAGATACAGAACAGAGTCTGCAATAAGTCTAGACCTCCCCCAAAGACTTGGAAGAGGGGAAAGAGAAAACTACTCTGCCCAGAAATAGGGTGACTGAGTAAGTTATCATTCAAGTCAGTACTCTTTACAGAGCAAAAGGGGGCACTTTTAATAATTATGATAAAACAATGGGTATAAACTGGGAGTTATGGTGACCATGCCTGGGAGTGAAATACACTAAAACACTTCACCCAGAGTAAAGTCTTCCTTCAGCAATTGCAGAGATTTGTGGTCTGCCAACATATTCTCCGTCTTCTACTGTCTTTTGACACAATGCACCCACATACAGAGTCTGTAGGTAGTTGTCCCATTCATTGGAGAGGACTTTGAGTAAACAGACTTAAAATGAGCAAAGGAAGTATATGTCAGCTACCTTTTTGACCAAGTCACCACAGTCCTTTATTCATATGTAAGAGAACCTAAAATACCAGTTTTTGTAGAAAACCAAGAGCACGGAAGAAAAATTTAAAGATGAACAAACATAAGAACTGTTCCTTTGGGAAACAAAAATGACATAATAACAGAAGAAAACTTTAAAATCATTCTAATCTCAAAGAGATTTGAGAGTATATGACATTAATAAAACAAGAACAAGTGACTACAAAAAAAAGGAGTAAAAGAGTGCTTGGACCCCTTGAGGAGCCTGTGGAGAATGCGGGGGTGTTCGCCTACCCCACCTCCATGGTTGCTGGCGTGACCACGGACATAGGGGACTGGTGGTTTGATGGGTTGAGCCCTCTACCATAAGTTTTACCCTTGGGAAGACGGTTGCTGCAAAGGAGAGGCTAGGCCTCCCTGTATTTGTGCCTAAGAGTCTCCTCCTGAATGCCTCTTTGTTGCTCAGATGTGGCCCTCTCTCTCTGGCTAAGCCAACTTGAAAGGTGAAATCACTGCCCTCCCCCCTACGTGGGATCAGACACCCAGGGAAGTGAATCTCCCTGGCAACGTGGAATATGACTCCCGGGGAGGAATGTAGACCCGGCATCGTGGGATGGAGAACATCTTCTTGACCAAAAGGGGGATGTGAAAGGAAATGAAATAAGCTTCAGTGGCAGAGAGATTCCAAAACGAGCCGAGAGATCACTCTGGTGGGCACTCTTACGCACACTTTAGACAACCTTTTTTAAGTTCTAAAGAATTGGGGTAGCTGGTGGTGGATACCTGAAACTATTAAACTACAACCCAGAACCCATGAATCTCGAAGACAGTTGTATAAAAATGTAGCTTATGAGGGGTGACAGTGGGATTGGGAATGCCATAAGGACCAAGCTCCACTTTGTCTAGTTTATGGATGGATGTGTAGAAAAGTAGGGGAAGCAAACAAACAGACAAAGGTACCTAGTGTTCTTTTTTACTTCAATTGCTCTTTTTCACTCTAATTATTATTCTTGTTATTTTTGTGTGTGTGCTAATGAAGGTGTCAGGGATTGATTTAGGTGATGAATGTACAACTATGTAATGGTACTGTAAACAATCGAAAGTACAATTTGTTTTGTATGACTGTGTGGTATGTGAATATATCTCAATAAAATGATGATTAAAAAAAAAAAAAAAAAAAAAGAGTGCTTGGAAAATAAGTATGTTTGCTGAAATTAAAAATAAATAGTAGGGCTTAATAAATAAAATGTTTATGAATGATAACTTAAATACTAATATAAAAGATAAAGATGAGGAAATCTCCCAGAACATTAAGCAAAAAGACAAAATGAGGAAATCCAAGAAAAAAAAGAAATATGAAAGACATGGAGGATCCAAGAGCTACTTGATAACAGTTACAAATAGAGGAAACAAAGGCAATAGATGGAAAGGGGTAAAAGCATAGAATAAGATAAGAGAATTTTCCTGAGCTTAAACACACACACTTAGACACTTAAGTCTTCATATTGAAAATGCCATTTGAATGCCAAGTGCAAAGAGTAAATATGTAAACCTAGATGTATTCTCTTAACATTTCAGAACTTTACAAAGAAAAAATCTAAAAGCTTCAGAGAGAAGGAACCAGGTTTGTTTACAAAAGAACTCTGAATGCTTAAAACAATGTTACAATTCCTTCATGGTTCTTACATAAAATGATTTTGAATCTATATTTTTATAACTAGCTAATTATCAATCAAGTATAAAGGCAGAATCGAGACATTTTCTGACATGCAAGAAATTAAAAAGCTTACCTCCCACATATACTCTTTTTAAAAAATAATTGCATATGTATTTCTGTAAAAACGTGCCATAATGAAAGCTATGTCTCTTCTGTCAATAGAAAAAAGAGAGAGAACAGTCAAAAACTCAGAAAAAGAAACAAAATGCTTTATCTAAAAGTCATTTAAGTATGAGTAAATTGTAATGTAGCTTGATTTTTAGTTATTCACAGTTTAAAAAAAAGATGCCATTTATCATTGATTCTTGGAGCATTTGCCATTAAATGTCACAAGTTTAATGACAGGATTACATTTTTCTCTTTTGGGGTACAGTCAAATTACTTGGCTCTTTAGTGAATAAATGTACATAATAATAAAATTGTAAATGCTATTTAAGTATATTCAGCTTTTGAACCAACTTATATACAGCACATGAAAAATTTACTGACACTCATAAACCATAAAATAAACATTGAAAATCTTAACAATATTAAAGTCCAAATATCAGAACTGGGAAATAGGGTCAGTTGGGGTCTGGTGACAAAGTTTATTTAATCCTGCCTTCCTTGAGTATTGATTTGAGATTCATTAAATCCATCCTCCCTTGTAGCCAATGTGCACAGCCAAGAATAGAACCAAGCCACCAGGGAGCCCCAAAATGGGTATTTGGACATATAGACAACTGGAAACATCATTACAGAAATAATTTACTCTACCTCTTACTCTCTCATCTACTCCCAACACTGCCCGATGACCTAGCTCCCTTTTTCTCACAGTTTCTTTAGTAAATAATAACAAAGAACTTGGGATTCCTAGATTTCATGGCAGTCTTCAATTGCGCAACTGAGTAGAAACTTAACTTCCACAGTGATGTATCTTAAATATATTATGAGCCTCATTTCCTCACAAAAAAAAAAAAAAAATGAAAGTGCACTCTTGACTCTGATGAGAATTAACTCTTTAAGTTCATTAGCACATTAGTAATTGTAATTGTAACCCTAGAATTTGTAACAGATAAATCTTGAAATCTTACTGGTTTAACACATATGGATTTATTTCTTGCTCAACAGGGGATGACAGGGAGATGGTTGTGCTTTGCTCAGTCATTCAGAGACCTAAGTTAAGAGGCTCTGTCATCTTCAATACATTGTGTTGGGCATAGATATCCAGCCAACAGAAGTAAGAGAGAGAATAAAGGATTGTGTGGGAGGTTTTATGAGCTAGATATAAAAGTAGAATATACCACTCCTGGCCATATTCCATTGGCCAGGACTGACATATGTCCACACCTAATTGCAAGGGAATCTGGAAACTTGTTCCAGCTAATTGTCCAGGATGATGGGGGATACTAGTTTGATCAACAGCTAGCCACTTTGCCACAATTAGAGTGCTATTTAAAGTATTAAAAACAAAAACCTGAAATGCTTGTGGTGGTGTTAACCACTAACTCAGTCCTATTTCATCATTTAGTTTCTAAGTAGCTAAAGGACAGGAAACATGACTTAAATATCTCTGCTTTCCTAGTACCTTCACTTGCACAAGTAGGTGTTTGAAAATTCTTGAAGGGATTAATTTACTCAATTATATTTTAGTAGAAAAGACAAATTGATATTGCTACCAGAGTGAAAAATATTCTCCTTCTTCAATGAAAAGGTCAAGTCAAATATTTTTGAACTGATTATATTTTTATTAAAATAACTACAATACAATGAGCCTATAATTGGTTATTCCAAATAATAGCTCTTAGTGAATTTCAGTATTTGTTTTATTATTGAAAGCAGAAGTAATAGTAAAGACTGCAATACAAGAAGCATTCTCTCATTTTTCTTAGGGGAACAGAAACATGCAGGAAATGTTTAATGATACAATGAATTGGTAATTTCCTAATTTGCTACAAAAGAAGCAGCATTTATCAGTTGATGTTTACATGTGTATGCTACAACAAAGCTATTAAAGCAATAGAGCCAAATCCCATAAATCAACCAAACAAATAAATCCTCAGATGTAGCAATTGTTACAGGGGTGCCTCAATCTCCAATTCACAGAGTCCAGTGAAAGGATTAATGTGAAAATAACTGATGGTGGTAAACCCTCAAATACAGGCGTGAATTGATGGGCATAGTTTGAAAATCAGCAAACCAGCTGCCAGGTAGAGTAGGGGTGGAGAAAGAGAGAGATGTGGAAGAGATTCCAAAAGCTTTTCTTGTCCTTTGTCATTTAATTATGAGCCATTATGGTATCTATTAAACATAACCAAAGAACATCAGGAGGAAAAGTTTGATTGTATGAGGAATTATGTTGGTATAAAAATCATGTTTAATAGATACATAAAACAAATAACTTTTCTCAAACTATGATTATTCTTTAAATATGAACTTTATGAAGCAGATATCAAAACTGAGGGCCAGAGAATGGATTATTTACAACTGTGATTGTTGAGAGGAAGAGCAATCAGTTGAGACAAGGTCTAGGATGTAACCACAGAAATGCATGGCTGAGCTGATGATGAGAATAAGATGGTTGGAGGAGAGGTGACCAGGAGCCAAGAGGCCACTGTGATTGGAAGAATTACATATGTGAATATTCCAATCACCATAGAGGATGACAGGAGTGGTTCTGGAGACACTGACAGTGAGCCAGAAACTAAAACTTTCAGAACACAAGGGAAAGTGACCCAGGGCTCAGTAGATAACCACAACAAACAGAGGCCATAATGTGAGTAATATAGTCTGGTGACATGAAATACAAAACTGGGATTTCTTTTATGGAGGAGGGGACAAGAATAGTTGGCAAACCAGCAATAAAAATACTAAGAGGTAGGAGAGGCATGTGAGAGAAAACAGACAACAAACAAGAGGGCTATAGGACAAGAAATGTCCTCAGAGAAAAGCCATAAAATAAAGTAGATTTTGCTAATGACTGACTATTTTGTTCTCTCCAAGTGAGTCAGCACCTTGACTTCAATAGATGGTGCCTCATGGAAAGGAGTGTGGGAAGATGGTGGAATAGGATGCTCCAGGAATCAGTCTCTCCACCAAAGCAACTACTGAACTGGCAGAAACTGTCTGAATAAAATATGCTGAAGCTCCAGAGTCTACTGGAAGAGTGGAAGGAAGAGGCTGGTAAATTGTGATAAATACCACTGAGTTTCACCTTCCCTGCAGTGGCTACCACCACCTTCTCCTAGCCTTATGGCAGGCAGCAGTTCGATGCAAGATCTGTGTCCTGATGCAGCTTGCTGGTACCAGAATGGGTCATAAAGACCTAGTCCTCCAAACTCTGGGTGGTATGTGGTTTGATCTCAGATATCTTCCTTTGATCAGCTACCTCAGAATCCTGAGGATCAGTTTTGAGAGTGGCCATTGTTCCAACACCCCTAGGGCAAAGGCAGCAGAGAAATCTTGAAGACAGTAACCTTCCTCAAAACAGTTAAAGGGCTACATTAACTTAGCAAGTGCTGAATCAAGAAAACACAGCTTCAAAAGCCATAGAAGACATTCCTGGTGCTCATTATTGGATTCTCTCCCACTCCATCCACAATGCAAGGTGGTGCCAGCTTGTTCTTCTTTTGTGAATCCCAGTTCCTGTCCCAGAGGGAGCATGGAGGTCATGTGCACATACTGGGGTATATGTATGTTAGTGCCAATCTGTTGGGTAAAAATCTGAGACTGAGTGGGGGGAACATGTTTTGGGTTCACCCTCCAGAGTTTTTCCCATGGGCAGAGAAGCAGCTTGCAGACACCTGGGACAGTGTGAAAAACAATTAAGTTGAATGGGTCTGGGGCAAAGGACTATGCATTAAGTCACTCAAGATAGCACACAGGAGGGGGAAGAGGTCTATTTCAATGGGAGTACAGGAGGCATTCATGCAAATTCCTGTAAACTGTAAACTGGGAATTCCTAAGGCCATTAACAAGCACAAGCCCAGGAAAAGAAGCATGTCTAATGGCTGCAGCTCCACTCACTCTCAGATAAGACAGACCTAGGATCCTGCACTTCCCATATGCCTCGGACTGAACTTTTTGATAGGAAGGCTAAGTTCTAAAGAAGACCACCAGCCTAGCAGAACTATTTTGCAAAGACAGTGAAAGGTGTTTCTTGTTTTGGCATTCAAGAAAATATCAGTCATCTTACCACCTGAATACAAGCCTAATGAACAGACAGCTCAGGGACTAAAACCCATAGTTAGCACTAAAATATTAAAATGAACAGTGTGCAAAAAAAAAGATTATAAGAAAAACAAAGAAAAAGGAAATGATGGTCATCCAAAGGAAAAATTAAAAATCTAGAACCTATCAACAAAAAGGACTAGACTTTTAATGAAAGACTTGAATATACACATTCAGTAATTGCAACAAACCCCAAAAAGGATAAACTCAAAAACAACCACACCCAGGTGCATAGTAATCAAATTGTCCAATGCCAAGAACAAGGAGAGAGTTCAGAAAGCAGCAATAGAAGAGCAATGAGTTATGAATAAGGGAATCCCAATAAGATTATGTGCCAATTTCTCATCAGAAATTATAGAGGCAAGAACACAGTGGAATGAAATATTTAAGGTGCTTGTTTTAGTTTGCTAATGCTGCAGAATGCAAAACACCAGAGATGGACTGGCTTTTATAAAAAGGGGGTTTATTTGGCTATACAGTTACAGTCTTAAGGCCATAAAGTGTCCAAGGTAACACATCAGTAATCAGGTACCTTCACTGGAGGATGGCAAATGGCGTCCGGAAAACCTCTGTTAGCTGAGAAGGCACATGGCTGGCGTATGTTCCAAAGTTCTGGTTTCAAAATGGCTTTCTCCCAGGACATTCCTCTCTAGCAAGCTTGCTCTTCTTCAAAACGTCACTCACAGCTGCACTCAGTTTAGTCTCTTTGAGTCAGCATGTTTTATATGGCTCCACTGATCAAGGCCCACCCCCGAATGGGCGGGGCCACACCTCCATGGGAACATCTCATCAAAATTATCATTACCCACAGCTGAGTGGGGCACATTCCAAGCAAATCTCTGCCCCACAAGACCACAAAGATAATGGCATTTGGGGGACACAATACATTCAAACTGGCACAGTGCTTTAAGAAAAATATTGTGAACCAAGAATATTATATACATCAAGAATTTATTTCAAGTAAGGGAGAGATTAAAGTATTCCCAGATTTAAAAAAAATAAAAAGCTGAGGGAGAGCATTACCATTTGACTGCCCTACAAGCAATCTAAAAGGAGCTCTTCAGATGGAAAGGAAAGGACACTAGACATTGGATCAAAGCAGCATAAGGAAATGAAAACTTCTTGTAAAGGTAACCATATGGGTAATTATAAATTTGAATACTACTGTAGTACATTTTTTATTATGTAACTCTACTTCTTACTTCTTACAAGTGGGCTAAAATGTAAATGATAAATCAGTGGTTTGTTACATACAATGTACAAACATAATTTGTAACAAGTACAAAAAAATGGAAAGTTGGACAGGTATAGGAACAGCGTATGTGTATGCTATGGAGGATGGTTGGTTTCAAATCAAATAGGATAGTTATAGATATAAGATGTCCAATTTTAACCCCATGGTAATCACAAAGAAAATACATGAAAAATGTATTCAGCAAGAAATGAGATGGAACTAAAAATAGTACAATACAAACAAAACACAAATATATATGGAAGCAGGCATTAGTGGAAGAACTGAAGGTTACAAAAGCTATAAGACTTACAAAGACCAAGTAGAAAAATGGCTGAAGAAAGTAAAGTATTATTAGTAGTCACTTTAAATGTAAATGGATTGAACTATCCAATCAAAAGGCAGAAATTGGCAGAATGGATTAAAAAGCCTGATCCAATTCTATACTGTTTACAAGAGACTCACCTTAAATTCAAAGACCTAAGTAGATTGAAAATGAAAGAATCAAAAATATATACCTTGAAAGTATTAAACAAAAGAAATATGGGGTAGCTACACTAATAGACTTTAAGTCAAAATAGATAAAATATACTTTAAGTCAAAAACTTTATAAAGGACAAAGAATGTCATTATACAGTGATAAAGGGGTCAATTCAATAAGAAGACATAACAATTATAAATATGTATGCACCTAACAACAGAGGCCCAATACATGTGAAGCAAATATGAATTGATTTGAAAGGAGAAATAGATGGTTTTACATTAACAGTAGGAGATTTCAATAAACTAATTTCAATAATGGATAGAACACCTAACAGATGACCAATAAGGAAATAGAAGATTTGAATAATACCATAAACCAGCTAGACCTAACAGACATATATAGAACACTTCAACCAACAGCAGGAGAATAAAATTCTTCTCTCCTGCACTTGGACCATTCTTCAAGATAGACTATACATTAGGTCAAAAATAAGTTCAGTAAATTTAAAAATATTGAAATAATATAAAGTATGTAACCACAATAGAATGAAGCTAGAAATCAATAATAGAGAAAGAAATGGAAAATTTATAAATATGTGGAAATTAATCAATGCAATTAAACAACCAATGGATCAAAGAAAAAAATCACAACAGAAATTAGAAAATATCTTGAGGTGAATGAAAATGAAAACACAATATACCAAAACTTATGGGGTGCAGCAGAGGCAGTGCTGAGAGGAAAATTTATAGCTCTAAATGCTAACATTAAAAAAGAAGAAATATCTCAAATCAGAGGCTATCCTCAAAACTGGAAGATCTAGAAATAGAAGAAAAAACTAAACACAAAACAAGCAGAAAGAAAGAAATAACAAAGATTAGAGCAGGGATAAATGGAATACAAAATAATAAAAACAATGGAGAGTGAACACTTCCTAACTCATTCTAAGAGGCCAATGTCACTCTCATACCAAAGCCAGATAAAGACATCACAAGAACAAGAACAAAAAAAAAAAAACACTATAGACTAATATTGTTTATGAATATAAATTCAAAAGCCCTCAACAAAATACTAGCCAACAAAATCGAATAGCACCTAAAAGAATTATATACCATGAAAAAGGTGGATTCATCACCGCTATGCAAGAGTGGTTCAACGTAAGAAAATCAATAAATTTAATGTACAACATTAACGGAAAAAGGGAAACAAAACCACATGATCATCTCAATTGATACAGAAAGGTATTTGACAAAATCTAGCACCCCTTCTTGATAAGAACACCTAGTAAACTAGTAATAGCAGGGAACTTCCTCAACATGATAAATGGCATATATAAAAATTCCATAGTTAACAGACTATTCAATGGTGAAAGTCTGACAGCACTCTCTCTAAGAACAGGAACAAGACAAGGATGACAACTGTCACCACTGTTACCTAATATTATTCTAGAAATTCTAGCAAGAGGAATTAGGCAAGGGAAAGAAATAAAAGATAACCAAACTAGAAAGGAAGAAGTGAAACTTTCCCTATTTGCAGATGATATGATCCTATATACAAAAAAGTCCTGCAAAATCCACAACAAATCCTGGAACTAATAAATGCATTCAACAAAGTGGCAGGGTACAATATCAGCACTCAAAAATCAGTTGTGATCTATACACTGGTAATGAACATTCTGGAGAAGAAGTCAAGAAAAAATTCCAGTTACAATAGCAACTGAAAGAATCAAATATCTAGGAACAAATCTAACCCAAGGAGGCAAAGGATTTGAACATAGAAAACTATAAAACATTGCTAAAAGAAAGCAAAGAAGTCCTAAGTAAATGGAGGGATTTTCTGTGTTGCAGATTGGGAGACTAAAATTTTTTTGAAGGTGTCAGTTCTACCCAATGCAATTTATAGATTCAATGTAATCTCAATCAAAATTCCAATAACTTTATTTGCAGAAATGCAAAAGCCAGTGTTACAGTTTGCTAATGCTGCTGGGGTGCAAAATACCAGAGATGGATTGGCTTTCATACAGAGGTTTATTTGGTTACACAGTTACAGTCTTAAGGCCATAAAGTGTCCAAGATAAGGCATCATCAATTGGGTACCTTCAATGGAGGATGGCCATTGGCATCCAGAAAACCTCTGTTTGCTTGGAAGGCATGTGGCTGGTGTCTGCTTGCTCCCAGATTGCATTTCAAAATGGCATTCTCCAGAATGTTGCTCTTGGGGCATTTTGTCCTCTCTTAGCTGCAGCTCCTCTTCAAAATGTCACTCTCAGTTGCTCTGAGGTTCTTCTGCCTGTGAACTCCTTTATATGATTCATGTGATCCCATTAACACCCACCCTGAATGGGCAGGCAACACCTCCATGGAAATTATCCAATCAAATGTTACACTCACAGTTGATTGAGTCACATCTCCATGGAAACACTGGATCAAAGAATTCTAATCAACTCTAATACATCTGTTCACACAGGATTGTATCAAAGATAATGGCATTTGAGGGGACATAATGCAGCCAATCTGGCGCAGCCAATCTGGCACAGTCATCGAATTTACATGAAAGGGTCAGGTCCCCAGAATAGTTAAAGTCATGTTGAAAAAGAAGAATGAAGTTGGAGGACTCATATTTCCCAATCTTACAATTCATTACAAAGCCACAGTAAACAAAACAGCATGGTACTGGCACAAGGACAATGGAATGTGAATGCATAAAAAAACAAATGGTGAAAATATCAAAAAAAATTTAAAACAGACCTTAGGGAAATTATGGATAACATGAAGCACACAAATATAAGAATCATTGGTATTCCAAAATGTGAAGAGAATAGTAAAGGCCTGGGAAGAGTATTCAATGACATTGTAGTGGAAAACTTCCCAACCCTTCTAAATGACATAAATATGCAAATCATAGATGCCCAACGATCACCAAATAGAATAAATCCAAATAAATCCACTCAGAGACATATCCTGATCAGATTTTCAAATGCTGAAGAGAAGAGAAAGTTCTGAAAGCAGCAGGGAGAAGTGGTTTACCACATACAAAGGAAAAAAACATGACCAAGTATTAACTATACAGTGGGCACAATGGAGGAAAGAAGGCAGTGGTGTGATATATTTAAAATTCTGAAAGAAAAATTGGCAGCCAAGAATTCTTTATTCTTAATTCTTTTGCTGGCAAAGTTTTCCTTTAAAAGGGACACCTTAAAATTTTCACAAACAAATGCTGAGAAAATTTGTGAACAAGAGACCTGCCCTACAAGAAATACTAAAGGGAACTCTACCAGCTGAGAAAAAAAAAGACAAGAGAGAGAGGCCTAGAGAAGGGCACAGATCTGAAGAGTATTAGTAAGGGTAACTTAAAGGAAATAAAGAGTGAGCAGGGAAAAAAATAGACCTGACAAATAAAAACCAAAAGATAAGATGGCTGATTCAAGAACTGCCTTCACAGTAATAACATTGAATGTGAATGGATTAAACTCCCCCAATTAAAAGACATAGGTTGGCAGAATGGATTAAAAATATGAATCATCAATATGCTGTTTACAAGAGACTCATCTTAGACCCAGAGACACAAAGAGATTGAAAGTGAAAGGATGGAAAATAATATTTCATGCAAACTACAGCTAAAAGAAAGCAGGGATAACAATACTAATATCAGATGAAATAGATTAAATGCAAGGATGTCATCTGAGACAAAGAAGGGACAATTCACCCAGAAGAAATAACTCATAAATGTTTAAGCTCCAAAGGTGCTCCAAAGTACATGAGACAAACATTGGCAAAACTGAGGGAAGCAATAGATGTTTCCACAATAATCATGGGAGACTTCAATACACCAGTCTCTCCAACAGATAGATCAACCAGACAAGGACAAATAAGGAAACTGAGAACCTAAACAATGTGATAAATAAATTAGACTTAACAGACATATATAGAGCATTACATCCCAAATTACCAGGATATACATTCTTCTCTAGGGCTCATGGGACTTTCTTCATGATAGATCATACGCTGGGGCATAAAACAAGTCTCAATAAATTTAAAAAGATTGAAATTATCCAAACCACATTCTTTAACATAATGGAATGCAACTAGATGTCAATAACCATCAAAGAACCAGAATATTCACGAATATGTGGCAGTTAAACAGTACACTCCTAAACAATCAGTAAGCCAAAAAAGGAATTGCAATGAAATTTGCTAAATATCTGGAGATGAATGAAAATGGAAACACAACATATCAAAACTTATGGATGCAGTGAAGGCAGTATTGAGGGGGAAATTTATAGTTATAAATGCATACACTAAAAAGGAAGAAAGAGCTAAAATGAAAGAACTAGTGGAACAACTGAAGAAGCTAGAAAATGAACAGCAAACTACTTCTAAAGCAGGTAGAAGAAAATAAATAACAAGGATTAAAGCAGAAATAAATGATATGGAGAACAAAAAAAAAAAAGAGAGGGGGGGGAATAAATAAAACCAAAAGTTGGTTCTTTGAGAAGAGCAACAAGATTGACAAAACCTTAGCTAGACTGACAAAGTCAAAAAAAGAGAAAACCCAAATAAAGAAAATAAATGAGAGGGGGGACATTACTGCAGATCCCAAAGAAATTTTAAAAATCATAAGAGGATAATATGAACAACTGTACACTTGTTTTAAAGTGGCAGAGAATTTGGCAAAATTGAGTCCTGGTGTCAGATGGAAGGAAGAATTTGAAAGTGACAACCTGGAATACTTAGCTGAGGAGATCTCCAGACTATGTATGGAGGATGTACCCTGGCTTCTCCTTGCAGCTTATAGTAAAATGTGAGTGGAGAGAGATAAACTTAGAACTGAACTCTTGGGTTCAAAGAAACCAGAAGTGGGTGGCTTGGAAAATTATGGGCTTCCAAGGGGTGGAATCCTAGAAGTGACAGCCCAACATGAGGATGTAACCAAACGTGGAAACCACTCACCATTTCAGTACAAGCCAAGATTGGAAAAGGAGTTAAGCAGAAAGGATTTGTGGAAAGTCCTATTGTCTGATGGCTTTGACCCCTGTGTGCTTCTTGAGAAGCCAACAGAATTTTTGTAAAATCTTTATAGACAGAGCCATTGCCGGTCTGGACTGGAGGAGACAGACAAGGAACAAATTGAAGGAAAAATTTCTTCAAAGACAGAGCCATGGAGGTTGAGATTTGGAGTCAAGAGGCCTTGGGCTGGGAGAATGGAGTGGCCCACATGCATGGAAAGGGTGAGTTTGCCCCAGAGGTCGAGGGTGGGCACTCTGCCTCAATGCTCTGGAAGAGTTTTGCCACCCCAGGTCCCAAAGATGGTGAAGCACATTCCCGGGGAATTGCGGAGAGCCTGGCTGCCATGCCACTGTTCTGAAGGGGTTGAGCATGTGCCCCACAGATGGAAGGGAATCCAGGTGCTGCCCCGATGTTTGAGGAGGGTGGGGCTGAGAAGGTGGTCTTCCCTGTGTGTGGATATGTTGGAGAACTCAGCCCAGCGTCTGGAGAGGAAAGGGCTGCCGAAAAGGCCCTTAGGAAGGGTTAGACTCCCACTCTCTCAAGCCCAAGGATGCAATGTCATTCTGTTAATGACTCTTAGACTTTGAAATTTAATGGTTTGTCCTGTGGGTTTTAGGAACTGTTTTGGTCCTGTTAACCCTGTTTTCCTTACTCTTTCTCTTTATGGCAATGGGAATGTTTAGCATATGAGTGTCCCTCCTTTGTATATAGGAAGCACATGACTTATTCTAAGTTTCACAGGTACAAAGCCTGAGGGGAATTTTGCTCCAGGAAAGACCATGCTTGTAACTGTTTTTGATGGGATCTTGTACTTACCTGTTGTTACTGAAATGATTTAAGTTTCTGTGATATTGTTGTGGGATGAATGTATTTTGTATATGGAAAGATAATGTCATTTTGGGGTCCAGGGGGTGGAATGTGCCACTTTGAATGTATTATGTCCCCCCAAATGCCATTATCTTTGATGTACTCTTGTGTGAGCAGAC
The DNA here is from genome assembly GCF_015220235.1 of Choloepus didactylus. Lineage (NCBI taxonomy): Eukaryota > Metazoa > Chordata > Mammalia > Pilosa > Megalonychidae > Choloepus > Choloepus didactylus. The sequence continues at coordinate 146,446,143 of NC_051308.1, forward strand.
CTATCAGTGTTAATTGGATTCAGATTCTTTGAGTGTTTCCATGGAGATGTGCCCCACCCAACTGTGAATGATAACTCTGGATAATTTCCAAGGAGGTGTTGGCCCACCAATTGGGTGGGTCTGAATTAAATTACTGGTGCACTATATAAGATCAGACAGAAGGAGCAAGCTTGCTATAGCCAAGAGGGACACTTTGAAGAAAGCACAGGAGCTGCAGATGAGACAGTTTGAAGACGGCTGTTGAAAGCAGACTCTTGCTCCAGAGAAGCTAAGAGAGGACAAATACCCCAAGTGCAACTAAGAGTGATATTTTTGAGGAACTGCAGCCTAGAGAGGAACATCCTGGGAGGAAGCCATTTTGAAACCAGAACTTTGGAGCAACACCAGCCATGTGCCTTCCCAGCTAACAGAGGTTTTCCAGACACCATTGGCCATCCTCCAGTGAAGGTATCCGATTGCTGATGTGTTACCTTGGACACTTTATGGCCTTAAGACTGTAACTGTGTAACCAAATAAACCCCCTTTTATAAAAGCCAATCCTTCTCTGTTGTTTTGCATCCCAGCAGCATTAGCAAACCAGAACAGATTTTGGTACCAAGAGTGGGGTGCTGGTGCTGCTGAGTTTGCAAATACCAAACATGTTGGAACAGCTTTTTAAATGGATAAGGGGAAGGTTCTGGAAGAATTGTGAGGAGCTTGATAGAAAAGGCCTAAACTGCTTTGAAGAGACTGTGGAAATATGGGCTCTAAAGATACTTCTGATGAGGCCTTGAACAGAAATGATGACTGTGTTGTTGTGAACTGGAAGAAAGAGTCTGCTTTCAACAGCCATCTTCAAACTATCTCTCATCTGCGTCTCCTGTGCTTTCTTCAAATTAACACTGATAGATCTGCTCACACAAGATTACATCAAAGATAATGGCGTTTGGGGGGACATAATACATTCAAACTGGCACACTATCTAACTTATTTTATGAAGTCAACATTACTCTAATATCAAACCAGATAAAGATTCTACAAGAAAAGAAAAGTACAGGGCAATCTCTCTAATGAATATAGATGCAAAAATTCTCAACAAAATACTTGCAAATCAAATCCAAAGATACATTAAAAAACTCATACACCATGACCAAGTGGGGTTCATCCCAGGCATGCAAGGGTTGTTCAGCATAAGAAAATAAATCAATGTAATACAAACATAAAGCAAAAGGGAAAAATCAAATGATTATCTTAATAGATGCTGAAAAAGCATTTGACAAAATTCAGCATCATTTTTTGATAAAAACACTTCAAAAGGTAGGAATTGAAGGAACCTTCCTCAATATGATAAAAGACATATATGGAAAACCCACAGCCAGCATATTACTCAATGGTGAGAGGCTGAAAGCCTTCCCTCTAAGATCAGATTGAGACAGGGATGCCCGCTGTCACCACTGTTGTTCAACATTGTGCTGGAAGTTCTAGCCAGAGCAATCTGGCAAGACAAAGAATAAAAGACACCCAAATTGGAAAAGAAGAAGTAAAACTGCCATTATTTGCAGATGATATGATCTTACATTTAGAAAACACTGAGAAACTGATGACACAGCTGCTTCAGCTAATAAACAAATTCAGCAAAAGGTGGGATACAAGATTAATCCACATAAGTCAGTAATGTTCTTATACACTAGAAATGACCTAATGGAAGAGACACTCAAGAAAAAGATTCCATTCACAGGAGCAACTAAAATCAAGAATCTAGAAATAAATTTAACCTAGTATGTAAAAGACCTCTACACAGAAAATTACATAACTTTACTTAAAGAAATAAAAGTGGACCTAAAGATATGGAAAGATATTCCATGTTCATGGATAGGAAGGCTAAACATTAAGATAACAATCCTACCCAAATTGATCTACAGATTCAATGCAATTCAAATCAAAATTCCAACAGTGTACTTTGCAGACTTAGAAAAGCTAGTTATCAAATTTATTTGGAAGGGAAATGTGCCTCGAATTGCTAAAAACATTCTAAAACAGAAAAATGAAGTGGGAGGACTAACATTTCCTGACTTTGAGGCCTACTGTAAAGACACAGTAGTCAAAACAGCATAGTGCTGGCACAAAGATAGACATATTGATCAACAGAATTGAATTAAGTATTTGGAAATAGACTCCCAGATCTATGGTTGACTGATTTTTGATAAGGCCCCCAAATCCACTGAACTGACACAGAACAGTCTCTTCAACAAATGGGGCTGGGAGAACAGATGTCCATATCCAAAAGAAAGAAAGAGGATGATGACCTCACACCCTACACAAAGATTAAATCAAAGTGGGTCAAAGACCTCAATACAAGAGACAGTACCATAAAACTCCTAGGAGATAATCTAGGGAAACATCTTCAAGACCTAGTATTAGGAGATGTCTTCTTAGGCCTTACACCCAAAGCACAAACCACGAAAGAAAAAATAGATAAATGGGAATTTCTCAAAATCAAAAGCTTCTGCACCTCAAAGGAATTGTCAAAAAGGTGAAGAGGATGCCAATGTAATGGGAGAAAATATTTGGAAACAATGTATCTAAGAGACTGATATCTTGCATATATAAAGAAATCCTAAAACTTGATGACAGTAGGACAAACAGCCCAATTATAAAATGGGCAAAAGATATGAAAAGACATTTCTCCAAAGAGGAAATACACAATGGCTAAAAAAAAACACATGAAAGATGTTCATCTTCACTAACTATTAGGGAAATGCAAATCAAGACCACCATGAGGTATCATCTCACACCAATAAGATTGGCTGCCATTAAAGAAATACTACAAATGCTGGAGAGGATGTGGCAAAATTGGAACTCTTATTCATTTCTGGTGGTTCTGTAGAATGGTATAGCCACTCTGGAAGACAGTTTGATGGTTCCTCAAAAAACTAGTTATTGAGTTACCCTATGATCCAGCAATTACACTTCTCAGTATATATCCAGATGATCTGAAAGCAATGACATGAACAGATATTTGCACACTGATGTTCATAGTGGCATTGTTCACAATTGCCAAGAGATGGAAACAATCCAAATGTTTTTCAACAGATGAGTGGATAAACAAAATGTGTTGTATACCTACCATGGAATACTACACAGCAGTAAGAAGGAACAAGCTCATGAAACATATGACAACATGGATGAAACTTGAAGACATAATGCTGAGTGAAATAAGCCAGACACAAAAGGAGAGATATTGTATGTTACCACTAATGTGAACTCAATGAAAATTGCAAAATAAGTGTCTTATAATGTAGAAGATAGGGGACCTAGTGATAGACAGAAGCTAGTAAAGGGGGAATGATAATCTAACATGTACAGACATGATAATAATGGTGAACTTAATGGTATGGGAATGGTCAGGTGTTACTATGATTTGTTAATGGGATTATAAGTATCAGTGACTCATTGAAGGTGACCATGTCATAAATGGTTGTTTAAAGGCATGTAACCCACAGGGTTACCACAAGCCTAAATAAGTGTTAGCATGATATAAAGTATGACACTGGTGCCAAGGCTTAACAACAGACTGGTATATTGAAAAACTATCATATTAAAGACTATGTTTAATACAAATATCTTACCAATACTACAGTAATACTAGAGATGAATAACTAGCAGCTTATCAAAGCTCTGGGATGTATTATACTATGATAATTATTTAAAGTTGAGGGTGATAAGGATTGTACAACTAAGTGAAGATAATGTTAGAAACTTGCGGGTGACTGATCTTGCACCTCGGCTTGCCAGGCCTGGGCCAGGGGACCTGATCACCCCCTGGGGAGGGTAGTAGGTACGGGCGTAAGTGCCCTCTGCAGCCCCCCCGAGCCTGGGGAGCGAGGTCAAGGCAGCTCCCTTTTCCTCACCCAAAATGCCACTGGCAGGGGAGGCTTGCCGGAGGAAACCGCCTTTCTCCCAACTGCCCTTTCCCCACTTCCTTATCTTACCCACACACTCCCTTGTGCCAAGGCCACCCCTGCCACCGCCAGCGCGCATGCACCGTGGCCAGAACAACCCCCGCCCGCTGCAACGGCTCCTGCGTCCTCTCAGAACCAATCCTAACCCCTCTCCCTTCAGTATTGCCATTTAAGGCTGCTTCACCTTCTTTCCAGCCCTGCCCTTCTTACCAGCCTATATAACCTGTAATCACCCCTGAATAAATCTCTTTGGCGCATACTCCTACTGGATGAAGAGTGTCTTGTCCTTATCGCCGCCCTCCACACCTTGCACGCCTCCCGCCGAGGACCCGGCCAAGTCCTCCGCCTCGCCCTCGCCTCCGGGAAAGAGCCCCTGCCGCCGGTACCCTTTAAGCAGCCCCGAGAGCTGAGGGCTCAGCTACCGGCCGCCCCTCCCCCTAGAAGCAGTAACCGCAACCGCAACTGGTGCCCCGTGTGAGGAACGTCTCCACACAACAGTTCGGCAGGTCGCCCGCTCGCCCGGACGCCTCTCCAGCTTCCCGTTTCCTCGCCTGCAAGGTAAGGGCCGCCTCTCCTTCGCCGCTTCCGGAGCCGTGGGAGGTTCACTGCTCCGAAGCCGCTCCTCCCTTCCCCCACGCTCTCTTCGTCCTTTTGTATGCGCACTTCTATGACCCCCGTTCCTCCTAACGCTCTCCCTCTTCCCCTCCATTACTTTGCTGTAGTTCTTTGTATCTTTATTTCCTCAGAAACTGACCATTTTGCTTGGGATATGATATATATTAAGTGAAACTAGGAACCCACTACTTAAGAAATCAAGCCCTCAACTTGAGGTTTGCTCTTGTGAAACTTAGGGTGGTAAATGGGAGGCTGAATCCTCCTATAATTATGCCTAAGAGGCACATCCAGGAAACCTCTTTTGTTGCTCAGATGTGGTCTTTCTCTCTCTAAGCCCAACTTGGCAAATAAATTCATTAAACTCCCCCCCACCACCATGAGAGACACAACTCCCAGGGGAATGAATCTCCCTGGCAACCTGGGACATAACACCTAGGAATGAGCCTGGCCCTGGCAGCAAGAGATTGAAAATGCCTACTTGACCAAAAGGGGAGGAAAAAAAAGAAAGTTAACAAGCTGAGGTCACAGTGGCTGAGAGATCCCAAATAGAGTCAAGAGGCTATCTTGGAGGTTTCTCTTATGCCAGCTCCAGCTAGATATCTCAAATGGCCACAGTATGCCAGACCCTTACCAAAAGTAGTCCCCAAATACCTATGCCCCTATCTGAGATTCTATAAAAGATTCAGTCACTAAGTTTTATCTCTCAGAAACTTAAATCCACCAGAATGTTCTTATGCCAGATAAGTCCTAAAACCCAGAGGCAACAGCTTCTTTAAGAACAACAATCAGTTGTAGCTCCCTTCCCCATATGTTGACACACCCTTTCAATACAAATAAGTTAGGGTGCTCATTGTCTAGACACCCTTGAAGATGGAGAAAAAGAATAATTGAGAGGAAGGGGTAGCAACAAACAAGATAAGATTTAACAAAGGTCTATGAATACTGAAACTTCATATATATGTGTGTGTGTGTGTGTGTGTGTGTGTGTGTGTGTGTGTGTGTGTGTATTAGATGCTGGGGTGTTGGAATAGCTGCAAGGAGGTAAATGTCATAGTGAAATTGTAACCTATAATAACCTTTGAAATTTACTCTATAGCTATTCGCTGAATTTGTGCTTTGAAATTCTTCGTCTTTTTGTACATACCCTATACTGCATAATAAGGAAAGAACTGAAACTGTGGAGCTGTAACCCATAACAATATTTGAAATTTCCTATTATAACTGCTTGTTGAGCTGTACATCAAAAGTTAACACCTTTCTGTATGCATGTTATATTTTACAATAATGGAAATAGCTTAATTTATAGAACTGTGACCTATGATATTCTTTGAAATTTGCTCTCTAAATACTTGTTAAATCATACTTTGAAAGTTATCACTGTTCTGTATGTATGTTAAAGTTCACAATAAAAAATGCATTAAAAAAACAAACAAGGATCACCTTCTTCCAATTGGCAATTACACATTCAACATTTCTCTTCAAGACCTCATCAGCAGTATCTTTAATGTTCATTTTTCTACCAACAGCCTTTTCAAAGTAGTCTATGCCTTTTCTATCACTCTTCTCACAATCTTCCAGAATCTTCCCCTTATCCATTTTAAATGCCATTCAAACATGTTTGGTATTTGCAAACTCAGCAGCACCCCACTTCTCTGGTACCAAAATCTTTTCCAGTTTGCTAATGCCATTGTTGTGCAAATTACCAGACTGGCTTTTATAGAGAGGATTTATTAAGTTACAAATTTACATTTACATTTCTAAGGCCATAAAGGTGCCCAAACTAAGGCATCAACAAGAGGATACCTTCACTGAAGAACAGCTTCTGGTGCCCAGAACACCTTGTCAACTGGAAAGGCATGTAGCTGGTATCTGCTGGTCCTTTGCTCCCAGGTTGTGTTTCAAAATGGCTTTCTCCAAAATGTCTCTCTCAGTTACTCTGAGCTCTTCTATCTGTGAACTCTTCTTATAGGACTCCTGTGATTTAATTAAGACCCACCCTGAATGGGTGGGGTCCATTTCTCCATGGAAATAATCTAATCAAAGATCTCACCCACAGTTAACTGAGCCACATCTCCATGGAAACACTCAATCAAAAGACTAATGTCCACCCTCACAAGATTGCATTAAAGACCATGGCTTTTAGGGGACATAATATATCCAAACCAGCACATATCACATAAAAAAATTAACTTAAAATGAATCAAAGACCTAAATACAAGAATCAGAATTATAAAACTCCTAGAAGAAAATATAATCAAGCATCTTCAGGATCTTTTGTTAGGCAATGATTTCTTAGATTTATACCTGGAACACAAGCAACAAAAGAAAAATTGATAAATGGACTTCATAAAAATTTAAACCTTTTGTGTCTCGAAGATCTTTATCATGAAAACAGAATGACAGCCTACACAATGGGAGAAAAATACTTGGAAACCATGTATCTGACAAGGTTTTAATATCCAAATATATATGGAAATTATTCAACTCAACAACAAAAAGACAAACAACCTAATTTAAAAATGGGCAAAATACTTGAATAGATGTTAATTCAAAGAAGATATACAAATGGGCAAAAAAAAACACATGAAAAGATTCTCAACATTATTAGCTATTAGCGATATGCAAATCAAAACCAAGTGAGACACCATTTCACACTCACCAGAATAGCTACTATTTAAAAAAAAAAAAAAAAAAGAACAGAAAATTATAAGTGTTGGAGAGGAGGCAAAGAAATAGGGAAATTCATTCATTGTTGGCGGGGATGTAAAATGATGCAGCCACTGTGGAAAACAGTTTGGCAGTTCCTCAGAAAGTTAAGTATAGAAATACCATATACTTCAAGGTATATACCCCAAAGAATTGAAAGCAGGGACTCCAATAGATATTCTCATACTGATAGTCACAGTGGTATTATTTGCAATTGCCATAAAACAGAAGCAACCCAAGTGCCCATCAGCTAATAGATAAATAAAATGTGGTGTATATATACATTTTTATGGTTAAAAAATGTGGCTTTTTAAACCATAAAAAGGAACGAAGTTCTAATACATCCGACAACATGGATGAACCTTGAAGACATCATGTTGATTGAAACAAGTTAGACACAACAGGACAAATAATGTATGATCTCTCTGATATGAAATAATTAGAATAAGCAAATTCATAGAGTCAGAAACTGGAATATAGAGTACCCGGGGCTGGAGTGGGGGAAGAGAATTGGAAATTTATATTTAAATTATACAGAGTTTCTATTTGAGGATACTGAAAAGTTTTGGTAATGGATGGTGGTGATGGTAGTGAACATTGTGAGCATAATTAACAGCACTGAATTATATATTTGAATGTGGTTAAAAGGGGGAAATTCTAGGGTTACTCTGTTACTAGGATAAAAAAATGTTTAAAAACAAATAGGACTGTAAAACACAATAGTGGCAGAGATAAGATGGTAGCATAGAGAGGAGTGGAAGTTAGTTAGTCCCCTGGAACAACTAATAAACAACCAGGAACAACTAGTAAATAATCTGGAATAATTGCGGAGGGACAAATGTGACCGTCCACTCATCATATGCCAACCTGAATTGGGAGGAATGCCCAAGATCTCAGAGTAAAATCTGTAAGTAAAGCCTGCGGATCCAAGCCACGAGGCCCCTGCCCCAATGGCTGGAACTGCAAAGCCTCACAGTGCTACAGAGCAGCACTCTCCAAGCAAATGAATATAGCTCAGCTGAGCTCCAACTGGGGTTTTAATTGGCAAATGTGGACTGCCCAATACAAACTATGAATCCTCAACAAGCAGCAGAGGCTTTTGGTAACGACTGACCTTGAGAACTAGACAACTTCTCTGGGAGGGTGGGGGAGCTCAGAGGACCAGGTGCTGTCTCTGGTCGATGGGTGAAACCAAGGGTGGCCATGAACTGGCCCTGGAGGGAGGATTTCTGTCCTTTTTTCAGCTCAGTGGAGAAAGCCTCAGCCATTTTCAGTTCTCAGAGCTCTGACCCAGACAAGGCTGGAGATAGCACAGGCAGAGAGACTATTCAAATGCTAATCACCTCTTCCTAGGGGGGGTATCTTCCCTAAGAGGAAAGACATGGAGCCCAGCTCTACTACCCACCTTCCATTCAGAAACAGAACCCAGAGCTTGGGGGAAAATAGCCATGGGCCACATCTCCTTACACCAGTCTGGAGCTACAGGCTGACAAGCGCCACCAGCTGGGCAGAAAATCACAGTGACTTGAGGCCTCACAGGGTGCATCAATCTTCTAAAACACACCATCAGGGAGATGTGATATTATCGCTTCCTTCTGAGACCTGAGCCTGTTCTGGTCTGGGAAAACCTGATTGGGGTAACCAAGGAAACCGGATGCCTAGAAAACAGAAAGTACAACCTACAGTAAGAAAAACGAAGTAATGGCCCAGTCAGAGGAACAAACTTAGACTTCAACTGAGATACAGGAATTTAAGCAACTAATACTAAATCAATTCAAAAAGTTTAAGGAATATATGCAGAAGAGATGAAGTGTGTAATGAAAACACTGGGGGTACACCAGGTAGAAATCAAAAGTTCGAAAAAACAAATGGCAGAATCTATGGAAATGAAAGGCACAACACAAGAGATGAAAGACACAATGGAGGCATATAACAGCAGATCTCAAGAGGCAGAATAAAGTACTCAGGAACTGGAGAACAAGAAACCTGAAAGCCTACACACAAAAGAATAGATAGAGAAAAGAATGGAAAAATATGAGCGACATCTTCAGGAATTAAATGACAACATGAAATACAGAAATGTACATGTCATTGGTGTCCCAGAAGGAGAAGAGAAGAGAAAAGGGGCAGAAGCAATAATAGAGGAAATAATCAATGAAAATTTCCCATCTCCTAAGAAGGACATAAAATTACAGATCCAGGAAACTCAACATACCCCAGACAGAATAGATCTGAATAGGCCTATGCCAAGACACTTAATAATCGGATTATCAAACATCAAAGATAAGGAGAGAATCCTGAAAGCAGCAAGAGAAAAGCAATCCATCACATACAAAGGAAGCCTGATAAGACTATGTGCAGATTTCTCAATAGAAACCATGGAGGCAAGAAGGAAGTGGTGTGATATATTTAAGATACTGAAAGAGAAAAACCATCAACCAAGAATTCTATATCTGGCAAAACTGTCCTTCAAATATGAGGGAGAGCTCAAAATATTCTCTGACAAATAGACAATGACAGAGTTTGTGAATAAGATACCTGCTCTACAGGAAATGCTAAAGGGAGCACTACAGACAGAAAGGAAAAGACAGGAGTGAGAGGACTGGAACACAATTTTGGGAGATAGTAGCACAGCAATGTAAGTACACTGAACAAAACTGACTGTGAGAATGGTTGAAAGAGAAGGTTAGGAGCATGTGGGACACCAGAAGGAAAAAGGAAAGCTAAAGATTGGGACTGTATAACTCAGTGAAACCTAGGGTGCTCAACGATTGCGATAAAAGGTACAAATATATTTTTACATGAGGCAGAATAAATGAATGTCGACATTGCAAGGTGTTAAAATAGGGTGGGATTGGGGAGAAAATACAATCAATGCAAACTAAAGACTATAATTAACAGAAACATTGTATTATGCTTCCTTTAATATCAGAAAGGCAATATACCAAAGCTAAATGCATATGGGGGAAGATGTATGGAAAGGGTATGGGACTCTTGGCATTGGTGATGTTGCCTCTTTACTCTACTTCAGTTTAATGCTATCTTTCCATTGTTTCTTCCTAGTTGTCATGGTTTTTTTTTGTTTGTTTTGCTTTTCTCTCTTGCTTTTTTCTTTTTCTTTTGTCTCTCTACCTTCTTTGACTCTTCCTTCTTTGTGGAAGAAATGGAGATGTCCTTACATACAGAGAGGTGATGGTGGTGAATACATAAATACATGACTATACAGGGAACCATTTATTGTCTACTTAGGGGAGAATGTATGGTGTGTGAACAAAACCATCCTAAAAGAAAAAAAAATGGGTCAATGAAGAAAACTTGAGGGCGCTATATTGAGTGAAATAAGTCAGATACATAAGGACAAATATTGCCAGGTCTCACTGATATGAACTAATTATAATATTTCAACTCATAGACATGAAATATAAGTTACTGAGTTATAGAACAAGGCTGAAGAATGTGGAGCTGTTGCTCTTTATGAGCAGAATGTTCAACTAGGGTGAACTTAAATGTTTGGAAATGGACAGAGGTGATGGTAGCAAGTAGTGAGAATAACTAACAGTGTTGAATTGTGTGAGAATGTGGTGGAAGGGGTAAGCTCAAAGTCACATATGTCACCAGAAGGAAAGTTGGAGGTTAAAAGATGAGAATGTATAACACAGTCACTCTTGTGGGGGACAATGTCCATGATTAATGTACAAATGTTAGAAAACTCTCTCATGAACTAGAACAAACGTATGACACTATCGCTAGAAGTTAATGATAGAGGGGCATACAGGAAAAAAAAATACCTATTGCAAACTATATACTACAGTTAGTAGTATTTTAATAGTCTTTCATCAACAGTAACAAATGTACTATACCAATACTATGAATCAACAATGGAGGGGGGGTGGTTAGGGTTATGGGAGGATTTGAATTTCCTTCTTTTTGTCTTTCTTTCTTTTCTGGAGTAATGAAAATGTTCTAAAAATTGAAAAAAAAATAATTGTGATAGATGCACAGCTGTATGATGGTACCATGGGCAATTGATTGTACACTTTGGATCTTTGGATAATTGTATGGTATGTGAACAATCTCAATAAAAATAAATAAATAAATAAATAAATCTTAAGTAAACAAACTTTTCAATAGTTCCCTGTCATCAAATGTTTTGAGAGACTCATTTTTATAGGCATGATGACCCTCAAAAGATCAACTTTGTATAATAAATGTCAGGGTTGCCCAAGGGAAAAAAATAAAAAAACCATAATAGTGAACCCTCATGTAAAAGATGGGTTACAATTAATAATACAAAAAATTATAGAAATATTTTTTCAAGAATTGTAATAAATGTACCACAATAATGGTGGTAATAATAGGTTGGTATAAGGGAACTCTTTATTTTATGCATGATTTTTCTGTAAATGTACAACTTCTCTAATTAAAAAAAAAATCTGCCTCATGATACTTTCCATGACTAAGCAGCATATACAAAAGTGCCAAAAACAAAACTGGGGCTCCTTTTATCATGTGCTTTCATTTTCTGACGAAGAGGGACCATGTAAAATTTGAAGCCTGAACATCGAGCCTTGTAAGCCCAGAGAAAGGTCATTGAATTTCAGGGGTAAATTGTGAAACATTGCTTCTTTTTTCTTACTTCATTAGGTTTTGTTTTACATTTGGGAAGTGCTTAACTTTTTAAAATGGAAACCCTGGGCTCCATTAGTGATTAGGACTTCATTTGAGGAAAGCTGAGTAGATCAGCACCCATGCTGGAATGCTAGGCCAAGGGTTTAAATCAATCAGGTGTCATTAGGATTTCAGAATGGTGCTCATATTTTTATATTCGAAATTTGTGAAAAGTAATCTCAACTGGTTTGGGGAAGTGAAAGGAGACAGAAAAAATTCCCAAACCCATTACTTTTTTTTTTTTTTTTTTTTTTTTGACCACAGCAACCCTGTAAGACAATTTGTGATCATTTTTACCATTCACACCTCTGGAAGTCAAACGTGGATTGTAAGTAAATTTTTAGAAAATTATCCTCAAGAGAAATTCAGGCATATCTTGGGGTATGGGAATCTTTCACAAACTGAGATCTGTGTACATCTATTTAAAATTTTGACTTTCAGACTTTATGATTACAACCCAGAGAAATGCATTTTACATTTAACCCAGTGTATATATACAATAACAAAGAGATATACCAAACACATAAAATAAAGCTTTCATGAAAAATATATTCATTCTTCAAATATAAAATGCACTCGTATGTCTCATTTTACTTCCTATTTTAAATGCTGGTTATAAGCTATTAAACTGATTTCATGAGCCACTAATGGGTCACAAATAAATTAGGCAAACACTGATTTTTGAGTAGCAATATAGAATCAACACATTGAGTTTCTTTTTTCCTATCAAAGGTTAGAATGCTCATTTCTTCATTTTTTGAGATAGAACAAATACCACTATCTTTTTTTAAAAAATCAAACACCAATACCCAGAAGGAGAAAAAAACTGCACAGTAATCACAACAGCTAATATTTAATGTGTGCTAATCATAGAGCTAAATTCTTTGAATACTTATGTTATTTAATCATCACAGCAATCCTATGAGGTAAGTACTTTTTCCAAGATACTTTCCCCATTTTTAAAATGACAGCCTTGAAGGTTTTAACCCTAGAGTACTCTATATTGCCCCATACCTCCCCGTTTTTTCTCATTGAGATTTATTGAGTACCTGTAGACACAGCAGGAAACAAGACATGATAGATACCTTTGGGGGTTTCTATTCACACTATGTTTATCCTCCCCAGTGAAGCACAAATTTAAAGACTAATACATATAGTCTATGAAATACTTTCATGTTCACCATCTTTGCAACTCAACTTCTTAAGATAGTGTAGCTTGAACTTCAGAAAACTCACACAATCGCTTTTAGAATTCTGATGCTTTTATCTGTTTCTCTTTTCTTGACTCTGCTATCAGATGGATTCCATCTCCTCAAAACGTTGCTGCTAGTTACCTAATTTAACACTGTTAGCGGAGGCCAGAGAAAACTTTGAGAGATAGCCATTTCATCAATTATCTCCAGCTGGGAGGATTTAGTGCTTTTCAAATAGGGCCATAATATCAAGTTCATCTACTCTATTGGTGAAGTCTTTATCACTGCCAAGTTCAGAAAGTGCTAAAGCATTTAAAATGTTTTTTTTCCCACTTTGTATTTTTGGTACAGTTCATTTTCTTGCTTTTACAGAGCTTGGGTTTCATCTCTAAGAGAACCACGACTTAAAATCAAGTCAAGGCAGAATTGTGGAATGAATATACTTTAGGTCAAGCAAAGAGTTAGCATTTACTGATTCTCCCATGTTCAGAGCTCTATGCTAGAACCTATTCGAATCTTCAAAAGGAATAGAAGATGTATGTGATCATTAGTGCCGTTCACCAGACTTCTATTCTTTCCAGTCATATAGTAACATCACATTTCTCTACCCCTGGGAGTGTGGCAAGATGACTTGCTTCAGCTCAAATGTGAACACAGATGAGCAGCAACACTCCTTAGAAAAGCTTTAAGAGATAGTGTAAGATTTTCTATACTGTCTCTCCCTCTAGTCTGCTGATCGAGATAGTAGCTGCTCTATCTGCTTGCACCCCACAGTAACAATAGGTAGAAAAGAGCCCTAACTTACCCTCAATATACTATGATGCGAGTGATTAAAAAAAAAAAGTTTTTGCTTTAAGCCACTGAAATATGGCAGTTATATTTTAATGGATACAACTTTTTCTTGCCCTTGGCAAAGATACAATTTCTTAAGAGATTTAAAAATACACAAAGGAGAAAACAAGTAAGGTGCAAAATATAAATGAAAACTTAGAATTGTATAAACAAAGGACAAATGAGCAAGAATCACTAAAAAAATAATAACAATGATAGTCAAAGATTAAATGTGGGAAGGAATTTCCATCTAAGGAATTTCCATCTAAGTTATGCAGGAGTCCTGGGATACAGGAGGGATAGGTGACATGGCATGTGTAAAGGTGCAGAAGAAGAAATAAATGAGTCACACGAGCAAAGCCACATTTGATTCGTTTCCTGGAGCAAAGAACTAAGAATTGAAATACTTGAGAGGGGGAAGAAAAGGCAGTTGGAAGGAAGCTACAAACACCAGACAAAGGAGTTTGTTCATTCATTCATTCATGGTTTGACAGGTAAGATGAGCTGGGAATTCTGCAGGCCAGATGCTTGGAAATGAAAGATAAATAAGATGTGATCACTAACCTTAAATTTTATCCTTGTACATGCACATATAACCCCAATGCATGATGATGTTTTATAACAGAAAGATAGGAAGAAACAAAGACAGGAAAAACGCAAAGACAAGAAGTTAATTTGCAGAGAGGCAGGGGTATCAATGATGAGATGAAGGGAGTCAGCAAAGCTTTAAAAGCAACCACTACATTTGGGCAGATTTTCTAAGAAAGAATATTTAAGAAAGAATGGATCTATAGTAGTGTTATTCATTGAGAGGGAAGGAAAGACATTTCAGTCAGGGAGAAGAATATTGAGTCATTATTCATTGGCTCAAATTCTGTTCTGTGTAGTTTTTTTTTTTTTTTTTTAAGTATTCTGAGTTTTTATCTCACTACAAGCCAATAAATATATATTTATCAAACACATGCCACCAAACAGGCACTATGCTAAACTCTGGATATAACAATAGGCAAAATAGTCTCTGCTTTACCTTATAGTGTAGCTAGAGAAACAGGGGAGACTAATTGAAGAAGTAATTACAGTACATTGCAATCAGTGTTCTGACAGGGGAAAACAGATTGCCATGCCTAATATAGTTGAAGGGTGGAAAGGAAGACTGTCCAGAGGAAGTTCCCTTTATGCTGAAATCTAAAGGGTAAACAGGAGTTAGCCAAGTCAACAGGAAAGTGAAGATGGTTCCAGGGATAAGGACCAAGATGTATGAGAATTTAGACATAAGAGAGAATGCATAATGTAAAGCTATTGGAAGAAGTTCAATATGACTGAAGCACAGAGAAGGGGGGGGCAGAGGCAGAGTGGAGGGAGACGTAGAAGGGAAAAGGGCAGGAGCCAACTTCAGAAGTTTAGATTTTATCCTGAAATCCATGGAGAGCCTTTGTAGAATTTCAAAGAAAAGGGCAGGATGAACTGTGCACTCTAAAAGATAGCTCAAGTGGCAAACAGGAGAATGTAAAAGAAGCTGGACAAGAGGCGGGAAGACCAGATAAGAGGCTTTTGTAGGAGCCCAGGAGTAAGATGATGGTAGTTTACTAAGTTAGCCACAGTAGAGATAGAAAGTCTTGGGCAGATTGAGAAATATTTGGAGTAATACTGTCATCTAGTTTGGGGCTGTGAATGAATGGGAGGAATCAAAGATCACTGTGAATGATTTTGGTTTCTGCTTTTGGCAAGTGGATCTATAGTAGTGTCATTCAGTGGGAGGGAGACAGATGATTTGCAAAATCACTCTGAATGAAACGGGACCATACATGTAGGGACACAGAGAAGCTCTATATAGTAAGAAATGAAGTTCTACCTGGAAGAAGGTGAAACGGAAATTTGCTTGAAGTTGAGATTGCAAATGTCTTTCTGTGTCAATGCTAAGGCAGGAAATGGAAAGACAGAATCTGCCAGATTTCAAGCAGGAGATTGAAGTATGCTGATTTCATTTAGAAAGATAACTCTGGAGGCAATGTGAATGAGGACTGCAAGAGGAAGTGGCTAACGATAAAATTGGAGATTATTATATATATATTATATATATATTATTATATTATATATATTATATATATAATATATATATATTATATATAATTATATATTATAATTATATATAATTATTGGAGATTATTTCAATTCCCCAAGCATGGGAATAATAACTAGGTTAGCCGTGGGGAGGTTCAAGAGGAAGGAACAGAACAGGGATTTAAAGAAGAGAATCAAGAGATTTTGATGAAAATTACAGGTGATGGGGTGAAGGAAGGACAGATTCTGAAGACCAGCCAGATAGTCTAGTTTGGGAGAAGTTGTGATAATTCTACTAATGGAGGGATGCTCTGTGGGAACAGCAGGAGTTTCATGGGAAGCACAACAAATTTGTTTGGGAGATGTTAGCTATAAGATACCTTTGGGACACAGAAGATACTCAATAATGTTTGTTATAATATGTGTGTGGAGTTTAAGAGGAAGGTTGGGAGATATGGACATGGAAATCATCAACATATATTAAAGCTAGGGGAAAGGGGTGATCATTGTCCAGATAGAACATATAGAAGGATACCGTAAGAAAGAGGAAACCTTGGGGGTGATTCTGACATTTAAGATGTTGGGTGGAGGTAGAAAGGAGTGAGATGGGAACCACCATAGCATCTAAAGCTGGAAACCCACTTAAAGACAAAGAGATTTCAGAATGCTTCACATGGATCTATGGGTTAAAAAAATTGAAAAGTGAAAAAATTGAAAAGTAAAAGGTGAAAGGGAGACCAACTTAAAATCTATAACAGCAGACCATGCCCAAGACAGGGTAGATTTCAGCTGTAATCATAAACATTACTTAATAATGTGGGAGTGAGGATAGGTCTTTGATCATAATGAATAATAAAAAGACATCATTTTTCAGTCCCTTTCTTCACACAGTCTTTTGTCTCATAAATAGGACTATTTTTACTGGGGAAAAAACCCACATACGATAAAAAGTGACTGCTCAGTCACTAGTAGAGTCAAGGAATAACAGTTACTATTATTAGCTGGGCAAATGGGCCAGAAAGAATAGAAAAAGAACTTATAGTAAATTTAGCTCTTTGACTACTCAGCTGAGAACCTGTCATAAGGCATCAATTTAAGGGTGCCTGCAGCAGTGTTCAGCTCCAAACAAGGTCAGTAAAAAATGGCAAGTGCACAAGCAAAGAGATGCCACCTATTCATGCATAATACTCATTCCGTGGCTATTTGAGACACTCGGGACAGCTCTGGTTTTTCAGTTTTATAAGTCCTAGCTAGCATGTGTGTGACATGATGACATGCCAGTGCATTCCAAGTGTCAGTGTAAAATATTAGTTTTGAATTTAAACAGGCATCTCATTAAAATGAAAAATATAGTCTAAAACTTCTAAAGAAATAGACCTCCATCTCGTTTGCTTGTATCTCAGGAAAAGCCATAAACAGAGAGACATTTGTCTATATCCATGGCTAAGACCCCCAACTAAGTATTGTATAATGGGATGAGTCATTTCCCTGCAAGCAATGATTTGAAATATGCTGTAATTACCATCCTGCCCATGCCAACCAAGGAGAAAACAAAACATCAGAGTAACATTGCTATGCCTCACAGACTGTCAAACATTCATCAATGATTTCATCTCACACTGGTGATGACCAGTGGTTTTTTACAATAACCAACCTGCCAGCTTCATCTGAAGAGCAGAGCAAACTCTTAGAAAGCAGGAGTGTTAAGTTCACAATTAGCTTCATCACTACAATCCAGGCAAGACCCCGAAGCTTATATTTTAATTGGCTTGATAACATATTTGAAAACAAAATTCTAATGAGATTATTTCTCCAGAATTCAGAAATAATGAGAGAAGAAAGTGACAGTTATATTTTCATATATCTTAATGCTTAATATTAGGAAATTAGAAAACTATTATCTATTTAGCATAAATTGACTTAGCACTCTCCTGAAACTAAGATTTTCTTCAGATAAAAAGTGCTTGGAGGCTATTGTACCATGACATAGATTACCAGATGAAATAGATAAAATGGTTAAAATAATCCTCTTGAGAGAGTAAATGGACTGTCCCAGTATAACAAGATACAACAGAGACAAATCAGGGTGACGTTGCCACAGAGTTCAGTGGCTGAATGAAGTGGTGACACCAGTCCAATACTTTTGATACAAAAATCTCAAGAGATAACTTCTTTGTAGAATCACTCCATTATTAATCTCAGAAAAGCTGACTAAGGACAATATCCCCTCCTTGCTTATTCATGTTATATCATTTTTAGTCATTACAATACACTTTAAAGAAAATTACAACAGTATGAGAATACTAGAATTCTACATTTAAATTTCTCCCACTGACATGCTTAGAAATTATTAGATACTGAATAGATAATTAAGAAATTATCACCTCTCACAAAATATCTCTAAAACTAAACAACAGAATTATACCACGATGCATCAACTTAGATGAATTTGAGCTTTGCATTTGAAAAAGTCTGTCGAGACTTAAACTCACACCCACTGGCTGGTACTCACAGGCAAATTTATTTTGTGGAGAGACAATAACCTTACCAAGATATTGCCATCACAGAGGTCTGAGTAGACCATTACCTGTTTCACTGCATCATCCTGACAAAGTCAGAAAATGAACTCTCTTCCAAAGAAATAATCCAATACATGTAAAAAGATGTCCAGAGGAGGGTGGCGAGGAGTGGAAGCTAGTTAGTCCCCCTGAAACAACTAATAAACAACCAGGAACAACTAGTAAATAATCTGGAATAACTGCAGGAGACAAATGTGACTGTCCACTCATCATACACCAACCTGAATTGGGAGGAATGCCTGAGATCACAGCATAAAATCTGTTAAGTAAAAACTGTGGATCCAAGCTGAGAGTCCCTCCCCCACAGCAGCCCAAACTACAAAGCCTCACTATACTAGAGAGTAGCACTTTCTGAACAAGCGAATATACCTCAGCCCAGCTCCAACTGAGGTTTTAATTAACAAATGTTGACTGCTCAATACAAGCTATGAATCCTCAACAAGCAGATAGAGGCTTTTGGCGACAACTGAACTTGGAGAGCCAGAGGACCTCTCTGGGAGGGAGGGGGAGCCCAGAGGACCAGGTGCTGTCTCTGGCTGTCAGGGGAAACTGAGGGTGGCTGTGGACTGGCCCTGAAGGGGGGTTTCTGTCCCTTTTTCAGCTCAGTGGAGAAAGCCTCAGCCATTTTCAGTTCCTAGTTCTCTGACCCAGACAAGGGTGGAGATAGCAAAGTCAGAGAGACTATTTGAATGCAAATGGTATCTCCTCAGGGGGTGTATCTTCCCTAAGAGGAAAAAGGTGGTGCCAAGCTCTACTATCTGCCTTCCATTCAGAATCAGACCTCAGAGCCTGGGGGAAACAGCCAAGGGCCACATCTCCTTACACCAGTCTGGAATGGTAGGCTGACAGGCACCACCAGCGGGCAGAAAAGCACAGTGGCTTGAGGCCTCAAAGTGTGTATCAATCTCCTCAGGGAGACGTGATATTATTGCCTCCTTCTGAGACTTGAGCCTGTTTTGGTCTGGGAAACCTGATTGGGATAACCAAGGAAATCAGATGCCTAGACAACAGAAAACTACAACCTACACTAAGAAAAATGAAGTTATGGCCCAGTCAAAGGAACAAACTTACACTTCAACTGAGATACAGGAATTTAAACAACTAATGCTAAATCAATTCAAAAAGCTTAGGGAAGATATGGCAAAAGAGATGAAGTGTATAATGAAAACACTGGGCTACATAAACAGGGTAGAAATCAAAAGTTCAAAACCACAAATGGCAGAATCTATGGAAATGAAAGGCACAACACAAGAGATGAAAGACACAATGGAGGCATACAATAGCAGATCTCAAGAGGCAGAAGAACTGGAGAGAAAGACATCTGAAAGCCTACGCACAAAATAACAGATAGAGAAAAGAATGGAAAAATATGAGCAATGTCTCTGGGAATTGAAAGACAACATGAAATGCAGGAAAGTATGTGTCATAGGTGAAGGAGAAGAGAAGGGAAGAGGGACAGAAGCAATAATAGAGGAAATAATCAATGAAAATTTCCCATCTCTTATGAAGACATAAAATTACAGATCCAAGAAGTGCAGCATACCCCAAACAGAATAGATCTGAATAGGCCTATGCCAAGACACTTAATGATCAGATTATCAAACATCAAAGATAAAGAGAGAATCCTGAAAGCAACAGAGAAAAACGCTCCATCACTTTCAAAGGAAGCATGGTAAGACTATGTGTGGATTTCTCAATAGAAACCATGGAGGAAAGAAGGAAGTGGTGTGATATATTTAAGATACTGAAAGAGAAAAAAACACCAAACAAGAATCCTATATCTGGCAAAACTGTCCTTCAAATATGAGGGAGAGTTTACAATATTCTCTAACAAATAGACAATGACAGAGTTTGTGAACAAGATACTGCTCTACAGGAAACACTAAAGGGAGCACTACAGACAGAAAGGAAAAGACAGGAGTGAGAGGTTTGGAAAACAATTTCGGGAGATAGTAGCACAGCAATGTAAGTACACTGAACAAAGATGACTATGAGTATGGTTGAAAGAGGAAGGTTAGGAGCATGTGGGACACCAGAAGGAAAGAGAAAAGATAAAGACTGGGACTGTATAACTCAGTGAAACCTAGGGTGCTCAATGAGTGTGATAAAATGTACAAATATGTTTTTACATGAAGGAGAACAAATGAATGTCAACATTGCAAGGTGTTAAACATAGGGTGGGATTGGGGGAAAATATAATCAATGCAAACTAGAGACTATAATTAACAGAAACATTGTACTGTGCTCCCTTTAATGTAACAAAGGCAATATACCAAAGCTAAATGCGTATGGTGGGGGGAGGTTGGAATATAGGGGATGGGGATGGGACTCATGGCATTGGGGATGTTGTCTGACTCTTTATTCTACTTTGGTTTAATGCTATCTTTCCTTTTATCGCTTCCTGTCATGTTGTGTTTTTTTTTCCCTCTATTTTTTTCTTTTGTCTCTCTACCTTCTTTGACTCTTCTTCCTTCTTTGTGGAAGAAATGGAGATGTCCTTATATAGATAGTGGTGATGGTGGTGAATACATAAATACGTCACTATACAGAGAACGATCAATTATTTACTCAGGATGGAATGTATGGTGTGTGAACACAACCGTCTTAAAAAAAATGGATTGATGAAGAAAACTTGAGGGCACTATATTGAGTGAAATAAAACAGACATATAAAGACAAATATTGCAGGGTCTCACTGATATGAACTAATTATAATATGTAAACTCATAGACATGAAATATAAGTTACCAGAATATAGAACAGGGCTAAAGAATGGGGAGCGGTTGCTTATTATGAGCAGAATGTTCAACTAGGGTGAACTTAGATGTTTGGAAGTAGACAGAGGAGATGGTAGCATGTTTTGAGAATGACTAACAGTGCTGAATGGTCTGTGAATGTGGTGGAAAGGGTAAGCTCTGAGTCCCGTATGTCATCGGAAGGAAAGTTAGAGGTTAAAAGATGGGAATGTATAAAATAGTGAATCTTGTGGTGGACAATGTCCATGATTAACTGTACAAATATTAAAAATCTCTCTTATGAACTAGAGCAAATGTATGACCCTATAACTAGAAGTTAATAATAGAGGGGCATATAGGAAAATATCTACCTATTGCAAACTATATACTACAGTTAGTAGTATTTTAACATTCTTTCATCAACAGTAACAAATGTACTATACCAAAACTATGAATCGATAATGGAGGGGTGGTGGTTAGGGGTATGGGAAGATTTGAGTTTCCTTCTCTTGTCTTTATTTCTTTACTGGAGTAATGAAAATGTTCTAAAAATTGAAAAAAAATTAATTGTGGTGATGGATGTACAGCTGTATGATGGTATTGTGGGCAACTGATTGTACACATTGGATCTTTGGATAATTGTCTGGTTTGTGAACAATCTCAATAAAAAAATAAAAAATAAAAATAAATTTAAAAAAATAAACAAAAGATGTCCAGCCAAGAATAACTTCTCATAGCACATATTTAAATGCATACTCAATATCAATCGATAAGGGCAACATTACCTATGTTACATTTATACCATGAAAGATTTTGCCATTAACAAAAATGGTAAAGATAAAGATTATATAGTGTCCTGACCATGTGATTCTACAGCAAAGCCCACAGGTGACCACTTTCCATCCATGCCCACAAAGCTTCCTATCAACTTTTGTGTGATCCCCTTTTAAACACAGAAAACCAAGGACTGCCAGATGATTCAGGAAAGTTTCTAACATAAAAGTCAGAGCCCAAAACAAACAGAAGGAGAAAAGTTACTTGGAGGAAAAAGACTAGGAAGGAAGAAAACTTCAAAAAAAAGCTGTTCTTTATATCCTTAGTGAGATGAAGAATGACAGTGGCATACATAAAATATGAACAGTTTAATTTCACAATTTAAAAAAAAAAAAGTAGAGTTCAAAAATTTTTAAATTAAATCTATGGTAGCAGAAATAAAAAAAAAAAAAACCTCAATAGGACTGTTAGAAGACATAGAAAATTCCCCAAAAAGGTAAAGCAGAAAGATAAGATGGGAAAGAGATAAGGAAGATTAAGATAATTGGAGGGTAGTTCAGGAGGTCCAACATCAAATAATGAGTTCCAGAAAGAGAAAACAGCAAACAGAGAGGAGATATTATAAAAAAGAAAAAAAAAAGAAAGAAAGAAAGAAAAAAATCAGGATAACATCCCAAACCTGAAGGGCAGGACTTTCCAGAATCGAAAGAGCCCATTCAGTGTCCAGCACAATAAAATAAAATGGATTTACACCAGGGAATATCACCTGGAAATTCTGAAACACTGGAGACAAAGAGAAAGGTCTAGAAGCTTCCAGAGGGAAAAAGTCAAGTCACATACCAGATATCAGGAATAAGAATGATGCTCGATTTCTCAAAAGCATCAAGAAGTAGAATATAATGGAGTAATGACTTCAAATTTTAGAGTACTACTTCCAACCTAGAATTCTGTATCTAGCTAAATTAACAATTAACTAAAAGGGTCAACTAAAGACTTTTTCTGACATGCAAAATGTCTCTAATCTGGGATTCCCTAGAAACAACCCCTCAGGCAAGGATTTTAGTGCAAATAGTCACCAGTTCAGGAGAAAGGTGTGGGGATTCCCCAGAGTAATGGTAAGCAAAGAACCCAAGATGACAACTAGAGAGCAACCAGCCAAGATTTAAGGGGGTCTGAAAGCCCCCGGAAAGATCTCCCCAAGAACTTGAAATTGATAGAATAGCTGATATTTTTCAATGTATGAGAGGAGATTGAGACAACTGATGGAGATGTTGGAGCCGAATAAGTGTTAAGTAAACAGAAAAACAAGAAAACAAAAAAGAAAGACAGTTATTGACAAGGGAAAAACAAAAAGTTGTGTAACAAAGAAACAATAATTGTAATGAATATGTACTGTTCTGCATTTTTTTCTCTTAATAATTTATCTTGTCTCTGTATTTGGGCCTACCATTTTTTTTAAAGCCATGTCCTTAATAAGAATGCATTATCATTTGTTCAACACCTCCTTAATTATAGGCATTTAGGCCATATAAGCAATTCTAGTATAAAAAGTACTGCAATAAACACCTTGAAATTTTCTGTAAGATATAGACTTAGTAGATTTTCTGCGTCAAATAAGATGCACATTTAAAGTTTTGGAGGCTTTTGCAAAATTTTTCTCCAAAAACGATTTTATCAATTTATACTCTCATCAACAGTGCACAGCCCTTTTCTCCATATCTCCTCCTACAGTGGATATTATCAATCAGTTTTTTGTGGGTATTTTTTCTTTTTGACAATTAAAATGAAAAGAATAAGAGGAGGACCTTCATTTTTTTACCTGTGTATTATTTTAATTTTGTTTCAATGTGTTACTTTTTAAAATTAAACAAATAACATAACTGATTAATTTAATTGAATCTTCATAATTCATGGGAAAATTTTCAAAATAAATAATGTTCCAAAGACTTGAAATATGAAACATTAGACTTATACTTAAATTGAATTATCTTACTGTTTCACTATTTAAAATACTGCTTAATTCATAGTCTCTCTTGTCATCTATAAGATACCTGGCAAATAACCAATGTAATTATCATGAGGTTTTCTTTGATATTTTAAAGGATTCATATATCTTGCCCTGTTCATTAATCTCTAAATGCCTGATGCTGTAAATTCTAGATCCTACAATCAAGAGGGATGTGAGGAGAAGTAAAATATATAATTCCCATTTTACAAAAAAATATAGGACAAATAAAAATTAACTAATGGAAATCATATTAAATTATGTTACTTCAATGCCTTCTGCTTAATCTCTCTATTAAGAGTCTCTGCCATCCACTGGTGTAGACCAAGCTTGTGGCATGGAACTTTACATATTGTTTCCTAATTTTCAAGAATCTCCACTCTTAGACACTTTCTCTGGTAGTATAGACCTTCTTAATCAAGATGAGACAATTTTTATTTCCATTGAGCATTTCTCAGACAGAAACTAAGGCTAACTATTTTTTTCCTAGGTATACAAAGATGGATTTTAGCATTTTATCAATTTCACAAAACCATCAACCCTATTCCACCAAAAACAGGGGAAAAAAATTCAAAAACTTAACTAATTTAATAGCAAAATCTCATCACCACAAAATAAGAGTTTAAATCTTAATCTTTTTAAACAACTATCGGTTATCATACTAAATAATTTAAGCAAAATTAAATCACTAGTAGTTGGTCTTTTTTTCCTGCAGTAACTATTTCAATTCTTAAAAATCTCAACCGCTAAAATCTTAATTCACTAACAGCTCAGTTGTGACTTCGGGAAAGTTGTGATTCCAATAATTGTTTTGAAATGTGTTGTGCTGATAATCTCTTTAACAAGATTCAAAATATAATGTGGCACTGTTTGCATTTGGTATTTGTAGTACACTGATAAACAGAGCAACTTCTCTGCCCATGCAATGAACCTTGCATAATTTCATTATTAAAGGGCTGTTGTTGAATAAAATGCCATCAATACAGTGCACAGAAGTAGAGGAAGAATGTAAACTGGAAACCTGGGCACTGCAAAGAATTACTCAGTACATCAGAACTAGAAGTCCTTTCTCACTCTATAATAGTTAGAAGAACCTCATTGGAAATTTTGTTCCAACCTGGGCTCTACAACTCCAAGGAGATAATGGAGAGAGTTCACAAGTGAGACCTGAAGATAATTAAAGGGTTGGACTAAGAAATAAATGAGCATATTGTTAAACTTGGTAAAGGAAGGAGTTCTATTTAATAATTGCTTCTAAGTAATGGTACTGATTTATTGACAAAAATAGAAACTCAGCTGTTTTTCATTCCCACTGTGAAGAGAATAAAAGAAAACAGGTGGAACTAAATATGAGGGTTAAGACTGCCAATAGCTTAGCAAGTGGGGAGCAGCAGTGTATATAGCAACCAGTTGTGATATTTCAATCCACACACTCTGTAAAGTAGGGCAATGGTAGAGGTAAAAGTGGTCATTGCTACCAGAAGCGGAAACAGAGCGTGTGTTGAGGGTCCTGAATGTACCAAACATAAGTTCTCATTACCAGACCATGACAGTCAATAACTTGTATGGCAAGTTTACTGCGTAAAAATTAGAAGAGCCCTGGAGAGTAGCTGCCTGGGTTTGAATCCTGAGTCTCCCATTTACTAGATTTGTGTCCTTTGACAAGGTCCTTAGCCTATCTGTTCTTCCATTTCCTCATCTGAACAAAGGGGGAAATAGTGGTCTCTACCTAATGGAATTGTTGAGTGAATTGATGAGTTAAATTATGTTTGCATGTGTTTTATTTGTTGTTATTATTCTTCAATCGAAAGGGATATGAGTTGGAGAAATGTATTTTGGGTGTAGAATAATTTATCTAGCTTCAACATAGTAATATCCAGAATTATCCATTAACCAATATTTGTAGCCAGTGAAATAATTGTGGGTGCTTATAGTGATAATGACTCCAACGAAGATACCGTGAGACCCTCAAGTATGAATCATATAAAATGTATTCACATTTATCAAATATTTAGAATTTAGAATTTCATTGTCTAATGCTTTCAGACTTGGTGACCTATGTTCATCTTATACAATAATTCCTTAGTTGTAAGACATTAAATTAACTAGAACATATCAATTCCTTGTCACAATGCATAATAAAGGATATGCCATATCACTTAATTAACCAAAGGCTGACTATGGATCCAGAGACCTTTGGCTAACTACCCTGTAAAATCACAGTGCTGCCTTTTGCTGGTTTATGATTTATGCCAAACAGTTTTCCCTTTCAATAGAGAAAGTGCCCACTCTCAAATTCGGTCAGATTGCTTAATGAACTGCAGAAACCTTTTAAGGGAAGCAATGCCATACAAAAGAGGGTTTTATCACTTTTGGAAAGCTACATGTTTTAATGTATTTATTAAAAAGCTGTAAGCATTGCTTTAAAAAAAACTCCAACAATTTACTTCCTTGTCTCTAAAAGATTATAATCTAAAATTGAATTGTAGGGCTATATTGGTTAATTAAAACTACTTCAACTAAAGGTGTATGTAAGTTAAAACTTGATATTTAGGTCATTAAGGGAAAAAAAAACACAATGTGAGTCAAATTCCTTTGTTCTGTCAGTTTGCTGTAACATTCTGTCAGTTTTTCACTCCAGATTTAAAGTACATAAGTCATGTTTTATTGCACATCTACTCTGTACAAAGAAATGGTTTATCTCTTTTGGGTAACAATTTAAAGCCATTCCATTCATAAGCATGCACACATGTGCATACACACACACAAAACACACTTCCCCATTATAATTATTTCTTTCTACAATTCTAGAAAAAAAAACAGGTTTAAGAAAAATGTCCTATAATATGATTCAGCGAAGATGCCACACAAAGAGAAGTAGTTTCAGTAGACTGAAGCTCTGAATGAGAGCTAATAGATCCAGGGTCTTTAATTTTAGACAAAAACATTACTTGGTTTCTATTAGTTGGCCACAGCAGTATAGATGATCCATGCCAGTGACAGATAACCCCTTTTTTGGTGAAAAGAAACTAGGTTCATGTGTATCTAAGCCCAGATCTCTCCCTGAACATCACATAACAATAGAGCAGCCTGAGTGATGCCCTATTACATACCCCAAAACATGTAACTTCCAGAGACAAGAATTTCAAATATACTTGTAGAGAAGGACATGACTTTTTGTAAGGCCCAACTTTATCAGATCAGCAAGACTGGAATTTATTACTACATTTAGAAAAAGACTCCTTCACAGAGCTTAACATGTATTTTTTTTCTTTATAATATTTGTTGGGCATTGAATCATGTACCCCACAAAAGGCATGTTTGGGACCAATCCCTGGTCATGTGGTGTGAACCATTTGTAAACTGGATCTTTAAAGATGTTATTAGTTATGGTGTGCCCAAACTGAATGAGGGTGGGCCTTAGTCCAATATTGCTGAAGTCCTTTTATGAAAAGGAAAATGAATACAGAAAGAGAAGCCACGGGGAGCAGCAAGGAGCTTGAAGTCAACAGAGTCTGGAAGAGAAAAGAGAAGATGCCACCACGGACACTGACATGTGACAGAAAAGCCAAGGACCAAGGATGGCCAACACCCAGCCACAGAATATTATGTCTTCAGGGAATAAAAATGACCTTGCTGATGTCTCAGTTTTGGATTTCTCCTAGCCTCAAAACTGTGAGCCAAAAATGTCCCACTGTTGAAGCCAACCCATTGTTTGGTATTTCCTAGCAGCTAGGAAACTAAAGCAGTATGGTAAACGATACCATAAATAAGGTAAAAATACAAACAATTGATGGAAAAACATTTGCAATATATATGTGATGGAAAAAAGATTAGCAACCCTATTAAACTCAAAACTTTTACAAATATAGTAAGTAGAAAAGTAACTCAATAGAAAAATGGGCATGTAATATAAAGTGATATTTCATATAAGAATGTAATAAGAATTTCAGAGAGAAATCTCACTATTAGTTATCGGAATGAAAATTTAAATAATGGGATGCCATTTTCAAACAGATAAATTTTAAAAATGTTTTTTCTTATAATAACCAGTGCTGATAACAATACAAAAAGCTCAGCACTCTGAAGAACTGCCAACAAGATAGTCTATGATCAACTACAACAAACATTTTGGGAAGTACTCTAGCATCATCTACTGAAATTTTAAAAGTACATATACCCAACCCAGCAATACACTTTGGGGAATGCTTCTGATGGGCATTTCTTATTTTATGTTACTAGTATTCATTATCCTTTTTAATAACCACACACCAACAATCCTCAGGGGAACCACATTTTCTTCAATCCCACTCAATACATTTTGGTGAGACGGGCTTCACCTCCCAGGGCTCAGAAGAGAGCACGTGACCTGGGTTTGCCCAACAGATCACTGGTATCCTCGGCCACAGTGGCTGGTTCAGGGATGGGCAACTGGCCTATGAAAGTTCTACCCAGGACCTTTGATAAAATCACTGAGAAGGAAAAGCTCTCTTAACACCGTGGGGTAAGATTTAAAACTGGAACAAACAATCGCCACTTGTCAGTAAAAGGGGACAGATTTCCTGGGAATTAAATCCCACAGAGAAGAAACCTGAACCAGAAAACAGAGAGACAGATTCCTAAGGACAGCGTATCCATTCCTGAGATCAAACAATACCTTGAAGCCCGTTCTTGCCCTGGACTTTTCAGTTACTTGAGCCAATAGAGTTGAATCAATGATGAATATCCATCCTATGAGATATTATGAAACTTTTCAGAACAAGGAGAGAAAGCTCTAAGGGGTGTGATAGTAAATATTTTTGGTTTTGTGGGCAACTACTCAATCCTGCCATTGTAGTGCAAAAGACACAAATAAATGAAAAACAAATAGGCATGGCCAGATTTGGTGTGTGGACCACAGTTTGCCCATCTTTTACCTAGAAGAATGGCCATGATATATCATTAAATGAATTTGATCTAATTTTTATCAAAGAAACTCACCAATCTATATATAAGCCTATACTGAAAGCATGGTGAAAACAGAATAATGTGTACCAAGCTGTTACCACTGATTACCTCAGGTGGGTTGGGAGGGGTATGGTTTAATACAAAGGCTGAGGAGAGATTTTTAAGTGTGACTCTATTCTTTGTACAACTCCATATATAATTTGACTGTTACAATAAGCATATATTGCTTTTTATTTTAAAGTGACAGAGAAGAAAAAAGAGGGGATGCCAAAGATTTTAAAAGAAATGTGGGCCTTAGTTTTTAACAATCAATTTTGCATCATAATTAGACGAGAATTAGAAAACTCCCAAATAATCAACCAGTCTCCATCTTTTTTAGTTCATGGGTGCCTCCCTCAGTTTAACAGGCCCATTTTATTGATAGGGCCTAAGGAGATACTATGTCCTGATGAAGGTCACAGAGCTAATTAGCGTTAAAGCCTACCCTAGAAATGAGGCCTTTCGACTCCCAATCTTTTTCCATCACCTCTTGCAGGCCCATAGATGCTGTTACCATTTCTCATTTGAGATTAATGCACAGAAAACAGACATCTCTTCGAACACAACATCATGAATATGTTTATAGCATTCAGCTCCAAGCAGCTCTGCCTTCAAAGATTTTTACACCACAGTCAGACTCTCTCTTCTGTAAATTGTTAGCACTATTTTTAGGAGCCCTTTTCTCTGGCAGATCCAGGCATTCTCGCATTTGAGCCCTGTCATCTCTTCGTTGTGTATTTAGTAGTTTCAGCACTCTGCTCGCTGTTTGCGTATCATGACACCGGGCAGAGTTCAGCAATACAGAACGTCTTATCCATTTCTTCTTAATCCATTTTAAATTCATCCTGAGCCCATCAGAGCAGGAGACGGAATGAGAGTTTTATAATTACCTTTTGCAAACAGAACATTAAATTATTATACAGTGGAATCCTCTGGTTTCTTGGACAGAAGACGGCCTTTGCTTGCTAGTGAACAGCTCTGCCTGTCTCTATAAGTACACATATGTACTCTGGAAATCGGCCCTATTAGCTTGAAGTTATTGATCGATTTTGGTAGATTACTGCGATAGATTCTTAAAGTGCTTTAAGATTAAGAGATGTGCTTGGCTTTCTTCTGTCATGTATCTCAAAGGAAAACCATGAGACGAGACACACAATGAAAAACAGCAGGTAATACTGTATAAGACTCCTTATTAAAAACATGAAGTGTCTTTCACTCCTGCTTTTATTAAGTCTACTTTTCAAACTAAATGGGGTTTAGGTGAGGCGATTATAATACAAGTCACATCTAACTATTTCATTATCCATGTCCTGCAGCAAGATAGCCCCCAGAATACCTTTGAAAGCTCCAGAGTGATGGCAGCAGGTTGAATATAATGAACAATGTTACAAATGGGGACATGAGACGGCAGGTCTGGGGAGGATGGAATCTCCTAGAAACTGCAAGGCTGTAATTACTGAACACCGGCTCTGTCTCACTTGGCTTTAAACACTGGTAACCATCTTTGGCAGATTATATTTTTCTCAGCTAGTTAAAATGAAGCCAGTCAGAAGGACTGAAATTTATAAGGCACAGTACATATGCAAAGGCATTGTGTGCTTTCAATCCTCTAATTTTTGTCTGGTTTCCAAGCGCATTCCACTATGCTCTGTGCAACTGAATCAAAATCAGTTGAGAAATATTTTTACATTATTGGGTCCAAGAGCTGAATTTTTGCAAGTTATATTAAAAAAAAAGAATTGAGTGGTCTAAGCTTTGGTTGGGAGAGAAGCAGACTCAGAATTTCAGTTTCAGGTGTCAGCACTTTTTCTAAATATGTTATTTGAAGTGATGACTAAATTTTAGGGGATAGAATGGAGGGAAGAACATGAAGAGAGGTTGGGAATGTGGGGGAAAGGGGACAAATGTAAATGACAGTTACAGTGCAACATCATGACTAAAACTGGTACAGCCAGTTCCAACACCTTGCACATTTAACCGGAATCAATAAGAAAAATGCAGATTGCTGTTAATGCCCATGTTAGTTCTGCTTGATTCCACATTTAAGGGGGCTTGGCCGGTTAATATAAATTTATTAAAGAGCTCGAATAAACTCTGTGAGCTGACCTGCTGCATGAATAAGCCAGAATCCAGCTGAGCATAGCCCTTTTTCTAGCCTGGAACTACCTGGATAAAATTAAATTCTGTTCAATTCAGAGAACACGACACAGGCAGGATCATGTCCAACGGGGCAGGCATCAGCCTGTGCTAAATCACTGAACAGCGCTATGGCCCATTCTCTGCTAGGGGATCTGTTTAAAGGGAACATCGTGGCTGCACTGTCAAGTGAAAGGAAGGACGGCAATGTCACAGAAGCACCACCTGAGGGCGACACATAAACCAGGACGAGAGCTCCACTGCCAGGGAGTGGTCGTGGGCAGCCAGCTCTGCCCTGGTACCTGTGAGTGGCATGGGTATGTGCTGCAAAGACAAATCACCATTTCCATTTGTTGTCTTTATTTCAACATCACCTCTAGTGATGGTCACGGCTACCTCTCCCCCCACCCCAGGTTCCCCCAGTCTCTGCACACCTGCCACAGAACCCGAGGTCCCGGGAGAAGGCCCAGTTTGCCATGCTCCAGCAATGCAGCCCCACCCCTGTTAGCTGCACAGCGCCAGCTCTCCTGCCCGGTATTGACACAGGAGGCAGTAGGGAGTATGGAGTGCCAGCCCGGTGCTCAGGAGTGAACTTCAACCAGTGAGGGCAGGAGTCAGAGGATAAACGCTCCAGCTTCCTCAGCCCTTGGGGTTCAGCTCTGCAGTATGCGCTACACAGCCTCCCAGGGGGAGTCCAGTGGGATTGAACCCTGGAATCCCACTGCAGGGGCCCTCTGTTGGCTGTCTTCTCTTCCTCACAGTGTGTCCTGCCATCACCTCCCAAATAAACTGCTTAACCCAAACCCGCGGTCTCTGGGTTTGCTTTGGGGGGAACTCAATTTTACAGCCTTGGCATTACAGCTATGACCAATCCAAATGAGATCTGCTCCTGACCATAATGATCTCTGCTCTCCCAGAGAAGCATAAGCAGCCCCTTTATTAAGTGAATTGCTACTTCTCCCAGAACAAAGCCAATTATTCCATTAGACCAGAGGGGAAAGCTGCAGCCAGCCAGGGCAGAGTAGGCTCCTCCATGTTCTACTGTTAAGAGAGTATATAAGAGTCCTTTTATCCTCTTCAAGATAAGAGTCCAAGGGGATATGTGGCAGAAGAGGAAGACCTGAGATGAGCAACCAAAATGAGGAGAAAAGGGTATGAGGTACACAATTGAGCTAGGGAAGTTAACTCAGCCAAAGGTCTCTTCCTGCCTGGGGCCTGGTGCAGACTTGAAAGAAGCTAAGATGGGTTGCACAACATGCTAATCAGGGCAAAAGGGGAAGTGACCTCTCCCCAGCTTCATCTCTGTCTTAGAAAGAAGAAAGGTCTCACCTCTGGTATCACTAAATCCCTCATAAGATCAGAGACCAAACAGTGTATTGGTGATTACCAGAAACAACACGCTTCTGAAGCTCCCTTTATTGAGAACCCTCTGCAAATCTAGGAAATGGGGCATTTTGTCCCAGCCCACTCAGCACCCCTCCACCTCACCCCTACCCCCAAGCTCCTGGTTTAGCATCATCAAATTTCAGAGTCCTAAAGGATGTTTTTTATTCAGTCAACGACACTTACTGGGCTCCTAAAACACTTGATGTCAACAAAAAGACACAATGTCTGACTTCACAAGCCTTCAAAACTAATGGAGAAGACAACATTAATCACAGGCTCACATCAAAAAAGGTTGCAAGGAAGATGCTGTGAAGAACATGTTGTCATAAAATGAGGGAGTTCCTTCATCAGTAAGGTCAGAAAATGGCCTGAGCAAGTGATAGTTAAATTGAATTCTGAAAGAAAAGCAGACATTAAAACAGTGAAAGGGTAGGGGCAGGATGGGATATGGGAGCAGAAAAGAGCATTCCAGGCAGAGGACCCTCTGCATGTGGAAAAGGTCTGTGCTCCTGTGGCTGAGGAGAGCAGTGGGAAGTCACTGAAGTGTTAAGTAGGTGGGGGAGGGGGAACGTGTCAGAGGGAGAAACATAATCAGGTTTGTGTTTGCAAGACCACTCTGGCTGAAGTATGAGAAATAATGAAAGGAAACAAGAGGGGATGCAAGCAAATCAAGGGGAAGGTTACTGCAGTGGTCAGGGGAAAAAAAAGATGCTAGCAGCTTGATCTAAGGGAGTAGCAATGGAGATAGAGAAAAGGGAACAGATTTGAGATACAGCAAAGAGGTAAAACAGCAGAATGGTGGTGTTGACCAGAGTTCAGATCTGGGATTGAAGGAGAGGAGATAGAAAGGTTCCTGGTTTACATGCTGGTTGGATGGTGGTGCCATTCATTGAGACAGAGAACTAGAGAAGGCCAGGTTTGAAGAAGAAATTCATGACATTGATGTAGATGTGCTGAATTTGAGATGACTTCAAGACATACAGGTAGAAATGACAACTCAGCAGTGAACTAATGAACCCAGAACTCATCTGGTATGAGACTGTTGTCAATGCACAACTCCCTTCTACCACATTCCCTGTGGATGACTGCCCACCCTCATCTTGTTTGTTTCCAAAAGTGGGACACTCACTCCTCATGAGGAGTCTCAGTCCATGGCTAGAAAGTTCTAACTGAAGGAAAGCTCTTTCTTAAGCTGATTCTAAATCTATAAATCCTACTTTTGCCCTGGTTCTGCCCTACTGAGATGTGATAAATAAAAAAAAGTAAGTTGTCTGTCTTCCATGTGATAAAGGTAGCAACCCAACACAAAGCCTTCTTTTCTCTCAGTGTTCTCAGCTCTGCCATATTTATCCTGTCCTATAATTTCTAGACCCTCTACCATCCTAGTTCCCATCCTCCAACTGGATTCCATTTTGTTAACCTTCCTCATAAATTTCCTCTCTTCAAGTCTGGGGAATACAACTGTACATAAAGGCCCAGGCATTACCTTTTTTTCAGATTAGTCACAAATACCCACCTGGAATTTTTTTATTAATCCCAGGGGCATTACCCCATGAGTTTTTCAAACAACCATTAGAATCTACCTGTTATGCTGAGTCCCTTGAATTCTTCTTCTTCTTTTGGTAACCTTGAGCTCCTTTGAGAATTTGATAAAAGCTGTGCAACCTCCCCCACACCCCCAGAACCAAATGCATATAGGCACATCTACAAATAATTCTGCATAAGATATAGGGAGATTCAGAGGTCTTCTAAAGTCCATCTTTGGACCCAGGCATCCATTTACTGTCCTCCTAAAAGGACTCTTTCCCCTATTCCAGCATATTTATTCCATTCTCAAGCCATGGATCCAGGCACAGAATTAAATCCATGACTATTATACAACTGGGCCTTGGAAAGATGATTTCATTAGCTCTAGGAAAAGATTCTGCCTTGTTGAGCACTGTGGTGACCGAAGCCAAAATCGTTTGGTAGAAGATACTAAGCAACGTCACCTCCTACTGCTTTCTTGTTTCAAGAACTCATGTACCTAAAATGTCCTGTACATAAGGTGCCCAGCCCACAAAACCTCGAAGTGTTCGAATCTCCTTGGGAATTTTCCAAAGCTCTGGTTGGAGTCTGGGAGGTTTTAATTACTGAGAATTGTGTGAACTCCCCTTCAAAAAACAAGCTGTCTCCCTGGGAAAGCTCATTCAGGTAGAATAAAAGCTTATTAAGGCTGTGGCCACAGCACCATTTCTTTTATAGCCCCAAGAAACCAGCTGATTCCAATTTCCAGTGCCTAGATAGAATATTTAAATAAGTTGAGTGACAAAAGGAGGTTGAAAAACATTTTGGTTCTCTGTGAAGCATGTGTGCTATGCATGATTACATAATATTTTAGCAACCCACATTCACGGTTACTTATACACTCAGCCTGGAGATCCAAGAAGCTATGATTAAGGCTAGTGGCTTCACTTTACAAAACACTTTAATAGCACGTGTGTGTGTGTGTGTGTGTGTGTGTGTGTGTGTATATATATATATGTGTGTGTGTGTGTCCTTTCTTTCAACATTTATTTAAGGCCTACTGTGTGCACTGTAGGGTAGACAAAGATGAATTAGATCTGTCATTAATGATAATTTTTTATATTCTAGTAGGGGATATAAGACTTAAATGCAGTGCAATTGTTTTAAATCAATTATTATTCGTATTTGGAAAAGGAGGAGAGCTCTTTCACGAGATTTGCCTAATGCTTGAAAGTTAGATATTATTTCAGCTGTGATCTGCAAATGAATTGTCTCAAATTCTCTTTCTTAGTGATCAAAAACTAGTTGGTTTTTTAACCCCAACAATTAATTTCAGGGACAAAAACCATAAATATAAGTAGAATTTACTTCTCCATATTTAGTAAACTATCATCTGTATGTCCTAATGAAATTAACATCCCTCAAACCAAAATTTGAAAATAAATAAAGTCTACATGTTTAATAAACATCTATAGTCATGAACTGAAAATATATGGGAACTAAAGTCTGAAGCTACTTATAGAGGTGGAGAGCATAGATTTTCTGAGTTCATCCTAAAGATATTCCATTAAATGTAACCAAATTGCAGCTAACCCCCACACTATCAGGTCCCACAATAACAAAATTTGGGATTCAATGAGCTTAACTCCTTTCTCCTACCCAACCCTATTCTCAGATCTGGTGGGGTAAAGTTCTTATATGGAGAGGAAAGACGTGGAACAGGACTGTAGAGGGGAAGGTGAAGCTTGGTGGAAATGACAGGCAACCGGTTCTCAGTGGCAGAGAGGACAAGAGTGGGCCCCTGAGTCCCTGGGGTTCTCCTGACTCAATCTTCACCAGTTACGGCCAAAGAAATGGGCACAAAACAACTGGGAGATTTCTGGAATTGCTGCTAGTGTTCTAGAATTTCCAAACATCCAAACCCCCTGGATCAATGCCAATGATACTTAAGCCAGAAAGGACAACCATCACTAGATGACAACAAACTGCCCCTGGAATGGTGACAGATTGGGATCCCTCAGACAAACTCCAAGACCTTTATACCAGCTATGTGAACCAGCTCACTTCCCTTATTTCATTAACCTTGCTGTGCTGGCTTGAATCTGTTATGAACCTCAAGAAAGCCATGATCTGTTAATCCCATCTTGTAGGGGCAGACCTAGTGTGGGTGGGACCTTTTGATTAGGTGTTTCCATGGAGATGTGACTCTGACCATTCAAAGTGGGTCTTAATTAGTTTACTGGAGTCCTTTAAGAGAGCTCACAGATAGAAAGAAGCAGAGAGAGCTTAGATAGAAAATGCCCAGAGACATTTTGGAGACAGCCATTTTGAAACCAGAGCCCAAGAGAGAAGGACCAGCAGACATCATGTGACAGAGGAACCCCAGATGCCATCAGCTGTTTATTCAGTGAAGGTATCCTTTTGTTGATGCCTTAGTTTGGATACTTTTATGGCCTTCGAACTGTAAATTTGTAACCTAATAAGCCTCCTTTTTAAAAGCCATTCCATTTCTGGTATTTTGCATTTCGGCAGCTTTAGCAAATGGGAACACTTGCATTATCATGAACTTGAATTTTACAGGATTGGATTTTTTGGACCCCACTTATCAGGTTTTGGCAGGGTTTTATTTAGCAAAATAACTTTAGGTCATCATTTTTATCCAAAAACAAATTTATGAAAAGGTCAGCTATCATTTATAAGAATGATGAATGACTCAAACAGAAATTGAAATTTGAAATGTTTTATGGAGGAGATTTTGAGGCAAGAAACAATATTGAATGAGAAGTGTTACAAATATGAAAGTTTCTTCAGTATTTTTTATTCAGGTTCTTAAACCTTATCTAAGCACTTCACAATTCTGTCATTATAAACTTCAAAGAATTCAGAGGCAAATGATATCTGAAATCACAGCTTAAAGCAAAACAGCATTGGAATCATGGTGCAAAGTTTAATTTAATAAACCAAATTCCCAATCCTAGATGTCCAAGAGATTGTCCCCAGATGATAGATATGTATACACACACACACACACACACACACACACACACACACGCACATACACAGTCCAGCTAGAATTCAGGTGATTCTGAAGTGTGACTTCCTGGTCTTTGAAAGTTCATAGGGTAGCTTTAATTCAGTAAGTGTTTAGGTGGGCTTCAATCAAAGCATTTAAACATTGTAACCAGGAGTTTTCATATAAAGATAAAACAGTGAATGAAAACAAAAGATCACCACTCATGTAGTCCTACACTGCCTATTGACTACTGCAGTGCATTTTATCTACACAGTGCTTCTTTCTCTCTCTCTCTCTCTCTTCTTTTTCAATTTCTCTCTCATACAGGCACTCATACACCCACACACAATACACACAACAACAGCAGCTTCATGCTATAGGCTAAGCAACAGGGTGGTATCAACAGAATAGATGTAAAATGTGACCATAGTTCTTTAAAAGTATTACCCCTGATTTTTTAATTCAAAACAACACTGTTAGCAAACAATGGAAAAGTAGAATGAAGGATTCTGCTAATGTACAAAGAAGGACTTGCTAATGTACCAATGAGCACGTTTGACATGGCTAATAAGGAAGTCAACATCTTAAGAAATAGAAACATTTCTTATTAGAGTTTAAAATGAACATTTTAGGTGATTCAAACAGTTGCACTTCCCCCATTAGTTTCCATGACCTTGTCACTGTGTCACTCAGCTGAAAGCACTGCTAGAAGAAGCATGCGTCCACCTTTTTTGCACCACAGGGCATACTGCAGATCTGAGGAAGGGGAGTTAATTGGTTATATGCAAGCAGTCATGAGATTTATACGTTTGATTATTCCAAATAGATGCTTTTACTCTGATATATATGGAGTTTTCACTGTTGTATTAATAATAATAAAAGCATGCCAAATGAATGAAAAAGCATCATTATAAAAGGGATTTGTGTGTGTAATGAAACAGTATGGGTGCCTCGTGGTTCCCGACAATGAAGATGTAACTATTTTCATATACAAGTTATTAGCTCAAGTTGTTCTTTATTACACCATAACTTTGCTCCTATAGCAACATGGTTGTAGCAGAAAAATAATTATGCCTGGGTGTTTCATGCCAGATGTTTTTAAAGCTAAGGTGGCAGTTTAATTCCAAGGTAGGTTAAATGGTAGATATAAGCAGTCCCAGACAAAAATAAATAAAAGGTTTTGTAAAAATGTAAGGTGTACTTAATTAGAAGCACATATTTCTAGATATCCTCTAGACAAGTGCTGTCAAATAGAAGTATAAGTAAGCACACATGTAATTTTAAATTTTCTGGTAGCCATTTTTTATAAAAGCCAAAAGAAACATGTGAGCTTAATTTAATAATATATTTTCACCCAGTATATCCAAAATAATATCATTTCAACATGTCATATAAAAATGTATTAATGATATACTTTACATGCTTTTTCCAATTGAGTTTCTAAATCTGGCATGTATTTTATATGTACAGCACTCTGCATCAGACTAGCCAAATTTCAAGTGCTCAATAGCCACACATGGTTAGTGGATACCTTAAGAAATAACACAGTTCTAGGCTTCTCGCTTGCTTACATTTAGGCAATAGGACAGTTAACCCCTCCTATGCCATTTAGAAAAATATTCAGAGAAGATGACCTTAGGAAGGCTCTCAAGGACTCACTGATCACTGGGAAAGGTCTGCTTATGTACTCGGCACAGAGCGTAGTTGAGCACTTTCATTCAATCAAGATGACCCCAGGTCAGAAAACATATATATACACATACACACACTAATTCTTTAAAAATCCTAGAGGCTGATAACTCTGCCTCAGTTACTTTGTCTGGAAGGAATAAAACCCAGAGATCAGAGGTAGCAACGCTCTTAAGTGTTCTACATTCTCACCTGGCTGTGAGAGGCCTGTGTTCCACGGAGTTAAAGTGAGAATTAAAGGAAATAAGGTGTGAAAAGCATTAAGACCTGCAAATGTTGGCCTAACAGGGAATTGGCAAAGAAAGAGAAGGCTCTGTGCCTGCCTCTAGGTCTCACTGGATCTGGACTAACAGGTCAGAAGCACGACACTGGAAGAACCCAAACAGAACCAAAGGAAGTAGCAGCTGGGGTTCCATCACCGGGCGATTCTCAGCCTAGATATGTGTGTTATGGGCAGTGACCCCACCCCCACCTTTACCTTCTCTCCCTGAAACTTTTGTGTATGGATGCAATTAAGTGCGGCTTTGCTTGTTTGCTTTTAAGTGGTCATCAGCCTTGAAAGAGAAATCACAAGAGAAACGTGCAGTCCCAGATGGA
This sequence comes from Choloepus didactylus, assembly GCF_015220235.1. NCBI lineage: Eukaryota > Metazoa > Chordata > Mammalia > Pilosa > Megalonychidae > Choloepus > Choloepus didactylus. Next base: position 146,485,563 of record NC_051308.1, read on the forward strand.
AAGGAGAGGAAGGCTGGAAGAAGAGAAGATAGTTCCATTGCCCTCCTCTTCTTCTTCTTTTTGACTGGGAAATGGTATTATATTTACCAGTTATATGGCTGTTTATGTTTTTTTTTTTCTTTTTACATTACCTGAAAGTCATCTCTCATTTCCATGTCCATTCACCAGCAGCTGAGAGCAGCACATAAAACCAGCTCTCTCTTACTAGTCAATCCATAATTGCCAATTCAAGGAATGGCAAAGGATCTACTGGGATATTTCATAAGGTTCTTCTTTTCAAAAGAAAAAAGAAAACACTCAAGTTATCCAATTTGGATAGAATGTAGAGGCTGAGGGGTGGAGGGCAAGGCTTGAAAAGTAATTTAAAGACAGCTTACTACGAACACTGAATGCTACGCTAATGAATTTAGGCTTGTTTTAATAGACAGTATGGAGCCACTGTGTAATTTTTGTTCTCCAGGAAGATTAACTGCTTAGTGGTATGTAAGCATGGAATGAAATTGGGAGACAATAAGCAGGAATCCTGGCTAAGAAGCTGTTCATTCAACTAATGTGCATTGAATGCCTACTATGTACCAGGTGCAGGCTGGGCTCAGAGGAAACAGAGATGGATCCTCCTTCAAACAATTCACAGTTAGTTGGAGAGATAGAGGGATAAATTCAGACAATCCTGCCTTCAGACATTTCAGTTAGTTGGAGAGATAGAGAGATAAATTCAGTAAAATGTTGTCTCAGTTTGCTAGGGCTGCTGTAACAAAGTACCACAGACTGGGTGACTTAAAACAACTGGATTTTCTTGTCCTACAGTTCTGGAAGTCTAGAAGGTCTGAAATCAAGGTGTTGGCAGGGCCATGCTTCCTCTGAAGTTGGTAGGGTTCTGGTGGTGGTTTATGCTTATCATGGCATAACTCAACCTCTGCCTCTGCCACAAGGTCATCTTCTCTCTCTCTCTGTCTGGATGTGTCCAATTTCCTCTACTTATAAAGACATCAGTAATACGGATAGGGCTCACCCTAATCCAGTTTGGCCTCATCTTAATTAATAACATCTTCAAAGATCCCATTTAAAATTGGATCACATTCATAGGACCTAGGGTTAGGACTTGAATATATCTTTGGGGTGGGGGACACAATTCAGTCTATAAAAAGCACTGTTGGTGCAATGGGAGAAATCTGTACAAGGCAGGGTCAATTTCATTGGGGAAAAGGGGGATATCAGGACAAGTTTTCACAAAGAAAGTAATATAGAGCTGAGTCTTGAAAGATAACTTTGAACAAAGATTTGAGTCTCATAAACGGGACTGAAAGGACTAATGTCAGTGCCTTTAAATCTAAATTCTATGTAATGTTCTCTTAGTTTCTAAACCTTCACTATCACACATTCAAGCCTATTGATCCCGTAACAGCAGTGCCATGGGCAAGAAAACCAAAAATTAAGCTCATAATCATTCAGTCCCTTTGGGTTACATTTGAACACCATGAAGAGAATTTGTAGTCCACAGTAACATATTTTTTTTTAAGCTTTCATTTCTTCTTCCATCTATTTTTCTCATACCTTGAAACTCTCTCAGTGCCACTTATCCAAGCCTCCCTAAGAGCTCTCCTTCACACCTAGTCTGAGCACTCTAGTCATTCTAACTCTTTTCACCTATTTGTCTGCATCACAAATCCAAGAGATCTGGTCTGGCAAGAGCAGAACACTCCTCCAGATCCAAGAAAGGCAAAGTACTGTGCAGAAAAAGTTGAAACCCTTTTAACAGATTAGGTGATGGGAAGTCTAAGAACAATCATGTGTTATTTCTGTTTTCAACTATTCATAACATTCCAATGCCTATTCTCCTAAAGCAGTGGATCCATCAGAAATATGTATAGGTTGTGATTTCTAACCAATCCCCACTCCCCTAAGAAGTAGAAACACTTAAAAAAGAGGAGGGGGAGCGGAATAAGTATGAAAAGTCAAATAAGAGTCAGATCCTGGAAGATTTTGAATCCAAACTAAGGAGCTTGAATTTTATACTCTTAAAAATGGAGAGTCATCGAAGAATTTTGACAAGGGAATGTCTTAAGAAGATAATGCATCAAGTGGATACAATACAGAGAGAGTTATTAAACCACAAATTGTCCATTATTTGCCTTCCTCAGTGTTAGCTAACACTCTATTTATGGGTGGATTTATTGCTTCTTTTCCCAAGTACCTGAGTTATCACTTGCTACAAAGTATGGCCGGACAATGTAACCTTCATGGTTTCCCCTGATCTCCAAAGTATTTTACCTCCTCCCCACACTTGGAATACACCTCTCTCCTCACAAATCAGCCAAGCAGTCTCCCTTTGGTCAAAGTCTACCTGAAAACCTACTCACTCTACATTTAAAGCCAACAATTGGCACATGCACACTCTGCCTCTTACATTTGCTTTTAATGTTTCCATTAACATCGAGGCCAAATCTTCCTTTTTTCGAACTTCCTGCATTGAATCTTAAAGGTAATGATCCTAACTAGGTCAATGCCATGTTTTAGAAATTTCATTCTTGAGTTTGGTAGTTGATAGCAAAAAGAGCCTTTTCTTTTTTCTTTTTTAAAAAAGTTACAAACACAATACCTATGTTGCATAACCTAAAATACATGAAATTGAATTTTTTCAAAACACAATCATAGAATTATTAAATTTTTAAATTTTTAAGCAAAGGGGAACTGACAATTTTGAAGAAATAATAATTCAGTCATCAACACCAATTTCTCACTTTTGAATGAGCTGGAGATGCACACCTTACTTCTTCACGAGTTCTAGGTGCACATCTCACAACCGAATGTGTTCTATATGCTCTAGAGGCACATCTCACTTCTGGATGTTCTAGATGCATACCTCATGTGTTCTAGATGCTAGAGACACACCTCACTTCTGCCCATGCTCCATACATAGTGGGATTTGAATTGTCCCCAGTCAGGTGTTCCTATATGGGGATGGAAATAAGTGAAATGACTTTTCTTAGCTTATTTTTTCATTCATTCTGTGGCAAGGAGTACCTCCTTTCACTTCTCCAAGTGTTTGTTACTTTCTACCCCTTTCTTCGAATAGTCCTTAATACTTGAACTTTACTGAGTATCCTTGAGGACTACAGACTAGAATTTGTGAAGTATGCCAAAAGCAGTGTCAACAAAGCAGCATGATGGTTCTTTTTGGTTTCAATCTTCCACTGGTTCCTTATGAGGATTAATGAGTTAATGCTTGCAAACCTCTTTGAAGTATTAGGATATTAGATATTACTGAGAAGAGGCAAGAGCCGTATGTGAAAAATTAATTGGAGGAAACCACTTGCAGATTATAATAAGGAAACATCCCAAGTTCCAAGGGCACTGGGGACTTCAAGTAAACAAGCCCTCATTAATTTGGTTAATTAGTCGCTTGCTGTATTTACTGGTTTATAAGCGGCACCCTTTTAAGCAGAAAATTGAGCTGTAAAGTGCTAAGAGCCATATGTGTGGTAAAGATGGAATCAGAATCCTACACTTTGGGTCTGGTAGCACATTTCGCATAATCACAAAAATCTTTAGGTGATTTGGACATTTCAGATTCATCTGTATAACTTGGGATGTACAGACGGAAGCCTGGAAACCTACTTCGTTAGGTGGCAAGAAAGAAGAAAGGCTGGGGAGAAACTGACAGAACTCACAGTTGCACTTAAAGATTTTTCCAGAGTGGAGGCCAACACTGAGGCTCCTACACACAGACAGTACCTTGTGATTGATTGTTGTGGAGCAAGAGAAAGGAAAGTGGCAAGTTTGAACCCTGTGCCTGGCAAACACATAATGCCGCATGCCCAGGACACCTGGGAGCTTACTCATAATGAGAGAGTTAGGTATCTCATGAAAACCATGGCAAAGCCACAAACACAAAGCCTCAGTCTAGTGAGCACAATGTGTCCACCAGACACAGTGTCTTGCTGCTTTGGACTGGGCTAAAAACACTGGAAAATTCTTACTTTCCATTCTTGACATCAACTCACCATTGCACCATCATTTCCATGGCTTCTTGATCAGCGCCTGGAGGACCCTCTGGTTCCAGTAGCATCGCATGTATAAGCCAGCTCCAGTGTGGGTCAGACCTACAGGTGGCTAATATAATTCATTATGTGTTCAATTTATTAGTTTCAATCACTGAAAGATTGTTTTGACTTTGTTCTCAAACTCTGGGAACCCATTAATTAAAATTCAACTGAAAATTTATTGAGCACATTATGCACAAAAACACTACTTGTGAAGAGCATAGACTACAAAGATAAATAAGATTTTTTTTTTACTTAATAATAATAAATAAGAGAATGACTAATTTCATTAGCAGGATGAAGAGCTTGTTACTGGTAGTAGAAAGCAATGACTAACTTCCTATCACCCAGGAAACTGAAATGGATTCTGAATTTTAGACTCACTTAGACAGCCAGAGTCAAAAGGCATTAATTTAAATGAATTCTCATACAACACTTACATCTTGCACTACTGTGTTTGTCCCAGAACACTCCAAAAAACGGTTCAGGTGGACCAGAACTGCAGGGAAACGGTGGGGATAAACAGCTTACTTACTTGGTGCAAAGAACAAATGTAAATATCCCAATTAGCAGGCAAACAGCTAGAATGTATTTTTGAGTGTTGCTAATGAGTGGAAGAAGCAAGCTGCTTTTACCATGCAGTGGTGCAAATTAGATATTTATGGGTTTCCTATGGTGTTCAAGGTATTGCTCCTTTCCAGGATTTTAGGAAGAAAATCTTTGTGTTCTAAGAAGAGCTTCATTGATGATTCTCCCTTGGGCCCAGAGATGTTTCTGATCTGGACATAGTAAATTTTATCTGAGGAAACTGAAGCTCTCAGGGAGTGTGACTTGTACCCTTAGGTTTGGAGAACCTTTGTAGCGTGCAAAGTGGATTTCAACACTACAGCAGCCTGGGTCAGCCTGTGACATGTCCTAAGTCCCTCACCCATGTCCCTACATACCACCTGTGAACCAATCCCATTTACCTCCACATCGCCACCCTTACCTAGTCAGCCTCAGCCACTCTGATCTTCTCGCCACTTCTCAGACATGTCAAGCTTTTTCCTACAATTGAATCTTTCCATTCAGATCTCAGCTCAAATGTCACTTCCTCAAGGAAGCCTCCCTTTCCACCCAGCCAAATCATACTGCCTGGTCATTATCACATCTCCTGTTTAGTTTTCTTCATAAAACACGTCTTAGTTGTTTATCTACCTATATGAACACTTAATTATTCCAGCCAAGTATAAGCCCTACTAGAGAAGGATCCTTATCTATTTTGTTCACTGCTGTATCTTCAGTACCTTGAATAGTGCCTGGCACATAGTAGGTGCTCAATAAATATCTGTGAATGAATGAAAGAATGAATCCTCCATCCCAGACATTGTGTTAAGGACTAGGGATGAAACAGTAAATAAAATAGACCTCTGAACAGGGCTGGATTCCCTTTAGAAACATTCCTGTGCTCAGTGCTCTTTGGGGGAGGTATGTGGTTGTTAGCAAAAATAAATTTGGGAGGATGAGTTAATTTTTTAATTGTTTATTTTTACATAAACAGTGTTATTGGTACCATTAAGAGAGACCAAAACAAACTTCCTCTGTAAACATGCAGAACAACTTTAATTAACTTTGTTCTGCTCATACACATCTTCCAGTACGTTTCCTTCCTGCTAATTCACCTTCTAAGAATTTTTCACACTTTCACTATTAGTAGCGAGAAGTGAAGGAACCTGACTGTACTGTTTTCCTCTACTTCTTTTCCGATAATAATAATAATAATAATAACAATAATAATAATATTCTTAAAAGTATGCTACTTTGGCCTGAGGAGGGAGGGAAAAGCTATTGCCCTTTTCTGCCCTACTGGAAAGCTCCAGATTGGCCCCAGAAGGCTGAGTTCTCATCCCAGTTTACCTAGAGTTAGTTGAGTAACCTTAAGTCTAGGGTGCAAATTTTTAGGCTCCAATTTCCCCTCTAGTGACTTCAGTTGATAAGCTCTTGTCCACCATCTCATGGAATTTCTATGAGGATCAAACAGGGTATGTGAAAATACTTCCAACTCCTCCTAGGCATAAACTCTGCCATAATAAATTTGGTATCTTCTGGGACACTCACATATAATTGGCACCCAAAACAATTCCTAAAAGAAGCCTTGCTCTTGGGTACCTCAATATCCCTGCCTAAACTATTCCCCCTGCCTGCCTGGAATGTCCTTCCCTTCCTTTTTCTAAATCCCTCCCATGCCTCAATGTTTACATTAACATAGCTTCTCTCTAAGGAATTCTGGTTTTAAATACTCTGGGTTCCAGAATCTCTCAATGTAACAGTCATTCAGGAACCAACATCTGCAGGTTTTCGAAAATGCCCCCAAGAGGGACTTTAAGGATGAGACAAAAAGATTAAAAGAGAATGACTGAAGATAAACTCTATTACAAAACTGAAAAGGACATGCAGTGTGTTTCCAAGCCCTCCTCCCTACAGGACTGGTGATAAATCCTAATCAGTGTGGCCAAGAAAAAAGTGACTACCATGAGTTCATCTAGAGCTTTCTTTTTTGAGCCTCTGGGAAGCGTCTGCCTGCTTATCCACTCACCTCTGCAGCTACCTGAGTTAATATGTTCACTTCTAGCTTCAGAGGATGCTTCAGAAGTTGTTGGACTTTGTTTATGCATGTTCTCAAACCATGTACAGTTGTGCAGGTTGTGCACTGCCCAGAAACACAGGGTGGGAGAGTAAGGGCTAAAATGCAGCCCACTCTGTGTTAGTCATGCCAGGAGGAAGAGGCACCTCTCTGTAATTCATCTACCCAGAGGCAGTAATGTTTGGAATTCCCAGTATATGAGCCAGCAGTGGATCTCAAAGTACTGATTGAAGAACTCAACCTTTATTTATTAACTTCCACAGAACATTGCACCCCCACCCACAACCATGGTTAAAGGGACTGGCTCCAGCATTATACTAAAATTCAGCATCTAGTGTGAAAGGCCACTTGAGCTACATTTTCTACCTCTGTTTCCTTTTCTTTGAAACGTACTTAATGCAATTCACAATATTGGGGTGAAGAGTAAAATAGCTATATAAATCTGACTGAATACCAAAGATCAATGAAGCCTCTTGTAAGTAATATTTTTTTCAGTATTTCTCTAAGACCTCAATGAAATTTTGAGATCAAAGGCACTCCACTCAATTTGAGCATATAGGATGTTCTATAAAGCAAATTTTCATAGAAGCACAAAACTCCATCGTCATTAAAACTAACAAAGTTGCCATTAAAAGAAGTGGCTTCTTTTAAATGCTCTGAAATGCAAAAAAAAATTACTTCAAACTTAAGTCCAAGTTGACACCATGAAAGGAGGTGGAGACAGCTGTTGAGACGATTCATAATGAGAAATGACAGAACTATTTTATGTCTATCATTCTTTTTGTTTTCCCCCTTCTTCAAAGCCAAGATACTATAACAAATAAAAGTTTAATAAGTAAAAAATACATTTTAAATGAAAAACCATGATTAACTTATTAAGAACCATTAAGTACATAATTACAAGGATTCTATTACATTAAGATACCAATTTCTTTAAAGCCAGAAATAATAACTACTGAAACTTTAATTATTTAAATGAGAAGAGAAAGAGGCATGTTATCTTCTCTGACAAAGATTAAAATCAATTTAATTGCTTCTCTGCTGCCTTGACACGATTCTTGCTGTGAGTCAAGCAACCAAAAAGGGAAATTAATACTGCAGCTGTTAATCAAGTGATATCCCTGCACTCCATTTGATTACATCAGGGAGAAAAACGTTGCTGCTTGGCTAACTTGTGTGTCCATTCCTCTTTTTTTTGTTTTGTTTTGTTTTGTTTAGCAGAGTTAGCTATGAGAGGTGCTGAGCCTGGACTTAATTTTTAGAGCCTGTGATAGCATTGGGTGAGGCACAGCCTCAGGAAATTGCAAGATGCTGTTTTTGAGCCTGAGTAAAGATAGTTCTGTCAAGACAGAGATTTGTTCCAAATTAAATTCACCCTTTGGTGCCTGATTCAACTGTCCATGGTATGAAGTAAAAAGAAACACAAGGGCATCGGCAGAGCTAGGGGAGAGAAAAATAACGAATATGAGAGTGTGGCTAAGATTGATGTGGGTTTTTTTCTTTTTTTTTTTTTGCCCAGAATGCAAAACAATATATTTCTCAGGGTAGACAGCAGCAGCTTCTAGAGGTCAAATACCTAGTCTTTCACCCAAATTAGAACGTGCATTTGAGAGCAAAGGTACAGTAGTGAGCCAGGCACACCTTGTGACTTCCCATCTGCCGATTTCAAAGCAGGGCCTTTGTTAAAAACCATCACTGAGTGAACATTCAGCAGCTTCCACACTTGGCAAACTAATGCATCTGATTGTAAGAAAATGGCATTGTGAAATATTTATGAGTCCGGAAATACAACCCAGTACCCTGCCTCATCATCTCTTATCAGCCCTTGTTAACTTTACAGACAACGAGAGGCGCTGGAGTAACTAAGGTTGTCAAAACTAATAGATCTCAGGCACTTCGCACCCTCCGAGTTCAGTTTCATCAAGGGCCCTTTTTTCAGGAACTTTTAACCCTCCCCCTTCCTGTTTGCCTTCTCTTGTCAGAGACAGAGATGGATAATAACAATTCTCAAGCATATACATTCAGGAGGAAAGAATTCTTCAGAGCACCCTGTCGTTTTCCCCTCGGGGCAAGGGGTAAGGAATTTGGTTCATAGGAAAAGTTTCATGTTGGGGCTTCTTATTAATACTGCAGCTAGTGACATGAAAGGGTCATGGGGAAAAGCGTCCATCCAGGTCAGGTGGAAAGAAAGCTTATAATACAGCTGCACAAGCAGAAAGGCAAAGAGACAAAGCATATTGCCCTCAAAAGACAACTCAACATTTTTTTACATTTCAAAAAAATAACCCCCAGCTCAGATGAGCCCGTGGGATAGGTTAAGATGCCCATCAGCTCTTATTTATTCTGCGCCTGGCTTCCCTATCCCCAGAAACTATAGATGACTTTGCCTGGCTCTTTTTCATCAAATACAACTCATCCTACTATATTGGATCACCTTGCTGTTGGCCTGGCACTGTCCCTCCCGATTTCAATTTGACCAGATTGAAACAGATGCCCAGAGGCCGTGGAGATCAAGACTGGTATAACAAAATTTGGAGCCAGTTTCCAAGCTTAAATCAATATTTAACGGTAAGCCTTCTTTTATTTATTTATTTTTTGGCAGGCTTTTACTGGCAAATATCACTTTAAACTGAAAGCCAGAAGCCTTCATTATAAAGGAGCCTGTTCAGGCTATATTTTGAAAAACAATAACTCATTTGACAAGACAACCTGGTAGTTTAAGGGATTGCACTCCCCCAGAATAAGGAAAGGAGGAGGGTTTTATTGTTTTCCATATCCTTCAAGGATGTGTTTAATTACCTCATCTTCAAGCAAGCAGAGAGAGTTCAACTAGGGAAGAGGGAGACAGGGGCAATGAGATGCACCATCTTAGGCAAATCAAGCAGAGCCCTCTTGCCTCACCTGTAACATCAAAGACACACTCCAAGGTGGTCCAGGAGACCTGACCAGAGCTGCAGCCCTGGCACATCAACTCTGCCCCCAGCTCAGTGCAGTGGAAAGCACTTACCAGGGTGGGGAAAGATCACTCAGAGAACTTACACAAACGGACCTCTAAACAGAATGGGGACCAGCATGTGTGCTATTCCTTGGCGACCTTTATTTTACCTCACCACTTCCCAACATATCCAGTGCATCTTCTCTTGGTGAGTCAAACGACAAGACAACTGGGGAAGAAATGATATTAGGTCAGAAATATAAGCCCCATTGGGTTTGCCAAGCACAGCAAGGCTTGACCAATGACTTTCTTCTGTTTAGTGTAACTTTTGGAAGTTACTAAAATTCTCTTTTCACCTTATCTACTTTGAACTGTGATAGGAAAACGGAAACAGAATGATCCATGTAAGTTGATAGTAAAGATTAAAAAAAAAAAAAAGCACATACAGGCTTCACGAAATGAATCCACATCTAACTTAGCAAGCACCTCTCCAGAGCTAATTGTTCATTAATCTCAAGGATTCTATTTCAAAACGTGCAGTCAAAAATTAGCAGGCAGTAGCAGATGTTCCGTAACTGCAGACGCAAGGAGCCTGTCCTGTAATGCTGCCATTTACCTTCAACAGACTTTTGCAATGTTTTAAAGAAGAAAGTTGTCATTCACTTGAATAAAACACAATTTAGGTTGAGGGGTTGGGGAGGAGACTACATACATCTTACCAAGAAACAGAAGGAAACTAAAGCACTCGGAGAAAAAAGAAGGAGAAAAGAAACCAGTGGAACCAAGCTAATTTCCCGGCTGCCTGGCAGAACATATGATCAGGAAGGCTGATCTTTCTTCTGTCTTTCTGTACATTTTACAAATTCAGACTAGCCTCCAGGTACCATTCTCTCTTTCCTCTATAAACTGAAAGTCACAAATGGCTTCTTCCCGGATGGTGCTCCAGCCCCAGTCCTTCCAAGAGTCATAACACTTGCCTACTGCCTCTCCTCCAGCTTCTGGGTAAAATAAAACGGCTTTGGTGGGATCTCTTTCAGAAAGTCCTGTAAGTCTTCATACACACGTCTGTGAGCAAACCCAGGGTGGAGACCCCATCTACAGTGATGAGATGATGGTTATAGGGCTTTAATTCTATTTTGTCGACTTTCCTTTGCAGTTTGACTGTCTCTCTCATGTCTGCCACCCACAACAGGAGATTGAAAGGATGGAAGAGGTAAGAGCTCTTGTAAGAACCACAGGAATTTTGGCAGAACCTTTATAGGAACCATATGGCAGCAACTTTGCAGTACGTGAAACACTTCTAAAGGAGAAGATGTATTTCTAGGAATTTTTCTCATCCATCTCAAATGCTATGAGCACCTCTGCCAAAGGATGGGAATAATGTTTTCTGGAAAGACAGTCCAAATGCCTACCATATCTGACCTCAATATATCTAGTAGTAGCCAGCCTTCATTAAACCCACAATGTATTTGTTCTAATTCAAAAGAGGCAAAAGACAACAGTGGTTTTCCTGATATTCCCTAGCTACTAATAACTTTGCTATAGCACATTTTACACATCTGTGTAATGAAAGAACTGGACAAGATAAATGGTTTTCATTTTTTTATCTTTGTAGCAGACTCCTTATTTTTCAAACAAAATCTTATTTGAATTCTACTACATAAGAAAAGATAATGATAGAGAAGATCTGGTTGAAACAAAAGTAGAAGGCCTGGGTTCTCCTTCTTGGCCCCTTCCTCATTTTTGTTTTTGTTTGTTTATTTTTGTTATTGTTTTTGTTATTTTTAAGATTCTTCCCCAGAGCTAACTAGCAGCTTAAATTATCCTAATTCTAAATAGGTAGACCTGGATCCATCCCATCCAGTTCTACCAGAACCAAATGTGCTTGCTCTCTGGTTCAAAAAGTCAAGCTAGTGAGCTTGCATTGCCTCCAATGACCTTCTGTTCTAGTTTGCTAATGCTGCTGGAATGCGAAACACCAGAAACGGATTGGTTTTTATAAAGGGGGTACTCGCCAAAATACTTGGTTCTACAGTTTAGGCTCTGGGGCTGTTTGGGTCAGGGCCAGACTGACATATTGGTGACCCCATAGGTTAACAGTTTGGTAGTCCTCAGAGCTAATGCTCCTTAAATATCTGTTCAACATTATCTAGGGGAGACATCTGTGTTGAGGTGGGAAAGAAAAGCTTAGGCACAGACCACCGAGTCCTGTCTCCCTTCTTTTTCCTTAGTAATTCAGCTCTTGTGCAGATCTTGCCTACCCTACTCTGCAAAACCAAAGATCTGTAGTTAATATGGCCTGCCATCTACAGAAGGCATTTCAGAGGCCTGCTATTACTACTTGAGAATTTAATTTGGGTGCCTTATCCTCTCCTCCAAATCAGCTTAACTACATGCTTTATACTATATACAGTATTACCCCTGAGAGCAGTTCTAGGATCTCATGTTTCTCCATCTTTTCATATTTCAGGGATAGTATAGACCCCAGGGGTAGTCTAGTGCTCTGATTAATGGCACTCCAGGAAACGACTCAATTGACCTCCCAATTTAATCTGAGTAGGGCCTCCTCCCTGGAAACTGCCCCACTGAACTGGTCTTCCATTTTAATTTAGTTCTGGGTATTCTGTCCTATCAGATAAGCCAAATATCACCATAGCAAATGGCTACCAAAGCCTTTGGTATTATGGGTCAAACCAGGACAGACAACATCAGTTAACAAACCAAAAAGGCAAAAGCAGAGGTAACAGTGATAAGACAATGTTGTTTGGAATTGGGGTTGGGGGACTGGAACCAAGCAGAAGCAAGTCAGGAATGAAGGATGTGTGTCCTGCTACCTGGGTCTTGGGCAATTGCCATAGAAGACTCTGCAGTGCCCTGAGCTTGCCTACACCTACCACTGACTTTGTTCGGGTGACTTCAGGGTCAAGGAAGACTTGTGCCAGGCTTGTTGCGAGATTCAAGTGGGATACTACATGTCGAGGCTCTTTGATATTCTAAGCCACTGAGCAAATACTATGATTGCTACCTCAACTATCCTAATTAGTAACATCTCTCAAATACAATTTTCTCAATAGCCTTAGTCCTCTCAGAGACTACAATTAACTCTAAAGAGAGATGTTAATGAAGTCAGACTGAGTTGGGTTCAAACTCCAATTCCAGTTATTACAGCTGTGAACTTAGTCAACTCACTGAACTCTGAGCCTCAATTTCCTACTGAGACTGAAGTCAACATTCATAAAGGCCCTGGCGCATAGTAGGGAGTCAATAAGTGACATTTGTTACTGTTATTATTTTTCTTTAGTAGGTGAACTGTCTACCCAGAGCTCCTTGAAGGAGACAACTTCCTAGAATTTACTTCTCCCTCTGCACAGAAAGAGGACAGTTCCTCAGGACACTGCAGCAGAGGAGCAGGTCCACAATTTAAACCATTAACAGGCACATTTTTAAAATATTCAGATGACAACAAAAACTCCAGGGTCACCACAGAGTAGCTTTGGTTTCTTCTCACTGTGTCCTTAGGGGGAAAAAAAAATATGGGGAAAAAAAATAATGCATTCAGAGAATTCAACTAATGTTTTTGGGTTTTTGGTTTTGTTGTTTTCTTTTTTAGTGGAAGAAAGACTTTCTCTATTGCCTTGACATTTCTGCATTTTATAATTTTAAATTGAGTAGCAGTGTCTTCAAAGATTAGAGAAGAATATTTGAACTTCCCAGATTGTGTGAAAGATCGTGGGAGTATTTCACGTTTCTGTGGAGTGAGGGGGTGGGTAAAAATCTCACTAAAAATTCCTGAGAGACTGACTGAAACATGCTGAAACATCTGGTGGAAGTCAAAAGACTCTACAGTCCAGGCACAAAGACACTTCACCAGATAAGCTTGTAGGAGAGAAAGTTTTGAGTCATTTTTCTCTTGGGTGTAACCACAGCAAGCTTGTGGAAAGGCTGAAGTCGACATAAGCCAAAGTCTTGGAAAATTAATGTGCCCAAGCCAGCAATTCAACAGGTCTTGGCTGCACACAGATCCAGCTTGTACACAGTTAAATATCAAGAGTTGATCTAGAGACCACAGCCCAGATGTTGGTTAGGTGTGGTTTCCTGCTATACCTGGCTACTCCAATCCTTCTGCACCATTCTGCCCCAGGTGGGCACAAGCTGCCTTCTTGCCCTTGTACTGCTCATGTATTCAGCAGGTGTCCATTAAGTGTCCATGTACCACTGTGCTGGGCACAGAGGATCAATCAAAGAGCCTCTACTCTCCCCATCCTCATACAGCTTACAGCACTCTCCTTCTTCTATAACCTGGCTCTTAGAGCTCCCTGCTCATGGCATTGCCCACCCAGGCTGATCTCTCCCAGGATGTCCCTCCTCAGCCAAAGATATATCCCTTATCCATGCCTCCCCACCCTCATCAAAATTCACCTGTCTTGTGTCCCATTCCTTTCCTCAGACTTAATTCATAATGAAGTGTTGATGGTCTTGATTTGCTAAATGTATAACCTCTGCAGGAGTATTTATATATTAAAGCAGCTGTGGGAAGGAGTTTGCACGATTCAACTTGAAATTCTAAAGGTAGTTGCACCACAATGAGTCACTAATGAAAAAGAGGTTCTGTAGCAGATACTTACTACCAAGACCCTCAAATAAATATTTGTTGAATGCTTACTATGCGTTAGGCAGAGTGCTAAGCAACCAACACCCCTGATATATCTTGACTTTCATAGCAATCCTGAAAGGAAGGTGCTATTACCTCCCTCGCCCCACCTCCATTTTATAAGTGAGGAAAGTCAGGGCAAGGATAAGTAACTGGCCCAGGGCTATGCTGCTAATAAATGGCAGAGACAGGATTCAAGTCCAGGTCATTCTAACTCCAAAACTCACTTGCTTAACCACAATACTGTACTGGCTCCCTGCCCAAGATGAAAGGATAACCTTAGGTCTCAACAATCTCCAATGGTAAAAACCTCATAGCAGCCTCTCCAATAGTAAAAATCAGAGGTGGGAAAGGAAGGAATGTAGGAAGAGAGAGAGGGAGGGAAGAAATAAAGAAGCTTTCTTTTGCTAATCTGTTGGCTAAGTGGATACTAGCCAATTGCTCGTGCCAAGAGAGGCCAGAAGACAAATGGAGTAACATCTTCCACCTGGCTGGAGAGAGAGAACAATCTCTGTGGTAAACTGGTAAGACAGAAAGATGTCTTGAGGGAATGGGAGATAGGAGAGATGATGAATCCAGAGACAAATTTTCCCTAATTAAATAATATTTGAAAGCTCCATAATGACGGCTTAAAAAATGGCAGGATAAAATGTTCCTGTTCCCTACTCATAGCAGATATTTACTAAATTTTTACTTTGCTGAACTAAATTCCTTAAATTGACTTTGAAATCTGTTTTACTTGCCATGTCTCTACTCCTACCTTATTCTCAAGGGAGAGCCAAGCCCAAGAGAACAGTAGAGCAAGCAAGGTGTGAACATGCTCAGTTCCATCGTGCACAATCCCAGCTACTGAAAAGGCCTGCCAAAGCAGCACCCCTCCCCAGTAGGGATAACCTAGCTAGCCTGAAACTGCCACTGTCAAGGTCACACCTCTGGGTGAAAGTACTAAGGCCAACACCAAAGAAAATTTACTCATGATTTCTTTTTCCTTTTTTTTTTAAACACTATTTTCACCTATGATTTCTACAAGAGTCTTTTTGTTTCCCCAGTTCCCAAGAAAGGCACATTGGAGTCTCCCACTTTAAGCATGTCAAAAGGATCTCAACTAACCAGGCAAACTATAAAGGGAGTAAGGTTGGGTGTCCATGGAGGTTTAGAGCAAAAAATTCAGGTATTCTTTTTCCTGGACAATAATCGTGGACTTTCCTCAGCAATAGCAAATCAAAATCATTTACAGACCACTGCTCTAGCACAGTGCTTACTCCAGGCACTAGGAAGGGAAAAAAAAAAAGATCTAGAAGAGGTTAGAAGGGAAGAGGAAGAAAGAAAAGAGGAGACTTTGATGGAGAGAGAGAGAGAGAATGAATGATAATGAAGATTAAGGGAAGGAGAGCAGTAGTTATAAGTGGAACTTTAGGGGATTAGATGACCAACAGGATCTTAAGATGCTTCAGTTCCTCTAAGAGGGGTTAGCGATTTTTAAAATACTTTCTTGAAACTAAGGCTTAATGTTTCAATTTCCTCATCTGTAAAATGGGTATATTAACTTACAGGGTTGTGAGAACTGAATAATCTTAACATAAAGCTTTTCCTACTTGACAGATTCCCAACAAAGGCTGATTTCCTTTCTTTTTGACCCATTCCCTATCATTTTGGGGTTTATAATCAACTTAAGAGACACATCTTATCAACATGAAAAATGTGAGTGTGAATGCAAGACTGCATTTAATTTGGGCTGAAATAAGTGAGGTGCACAGTGTGCTAGCAGAGTTCAGAGAGGAAGTGTTGAACCAGTGAGGACAGGCTGACTCAGGGTGGGCTTAGTGCTTTACAAGATGGGTGGGATGGATAAAGGCAGTGAGAAGGGTTGGGGACAATGGGAGAGGGAACTGGGACATTCCAGGAGGAGAGGACCTAGTCATCTCTCAGAACAGATAAATATTTGGGAAAATTAGGTAACATTTCCCTGCCTGAAGTAGCTTGGTTTTCTCAATTTATGATAACTTGAAAAAAGATGATTCTCAGAGTTTTCACTTCTCTGGAAAAAGAGCTCATTGTGCTAAAGAAGGTAACTGGGATCTCACAGGAGCCCCTTGTCATATTCCACAGCACATGGGAAACCAAGTTCACTAGTCAATCCTCTACTTGCAGCACTGAACAGATGCCTCCCCAGCCCCCTATGCTAAAAACCTAGAGCACTGTATCCCAGGAACAGATTAAAGTAGTAGCTGGAAGCACACCCAAGCTGAGGATTTACAGATGTTCAATAAAACCTGCAAACAGCCCACCAAAATCCCTGCACAGAGCTGGAAAGGGCACACGTCCAGCACAGTTGGAAATGGGTCCATAGTGAGGCAAAGAAACAGAATCATAGCTGTTCCAGAGGCATGCCACAAAGGATGCCGAGGAACTCAAGTGCATCTTTCAAGAATAGTAACTTTTCAATCCATCGCAGTCTGTTTTTGAACTTCAGAATCCTCACTTCGCCATTAAAAATGTTCAGTTTCGTCAGAGTGCATAAGAGATATCTTACTGGGAAGGAACGGTAAGATGCACAAGCTGAGGTGAGCTCAGTGTGTGGCAGATACACAAATACCCTGAAAAGCTATGGAGTAGCCCAACTGGAGGGCTCGGCAAGAAACAGGCATCCGCGTCTTATTAGCCTTCTCCTGATTGCCCTATTTGGTCACATTTGCAAAAAGCATTACTCGCCCCACCCTTTATTCCCCAAATGCAGCAGATGGTTTCAGTGCAGTGTTTCAAATCAGATGTTAGCCAGAGAGACCGAGCTGGAGCGCAGAGCATCTGGAGTTTCAAGAAGCAGAATGCAGAGCATGCGGGAGGAAGCAAAGAGAATAGAGTAGGGAGATTGTTTGGGGAATTTACCAGGCCATTGTTAGCCAGAGAAAAGTCACCCCCAAAGTTGTGAGACTGTTCTTCCTTTAACCTTAGTGGGAATAAAAGATGTGGGCTCACAGAGCAGAGTAAATGTATTAGCTTATTTCAGAAGCTAGAAATTTCAGGTAATTTCATTTCTTCAATTCACATACACACACATACACACAACGCCATCAAAATTTTTTTAACTAAAACATCAAAAACATAGGATATTAAAAAAGATATTATACATGAGAGTAAAAAAAGTGGGGGAAGGGGAGAAAGAGTAACTCAGCTCAATGTAAAATTCATGTTCCAAAGCACTAAGTCAGTTGGATTCATGAAACAGAAGAACACATATTTTTGTTTATGAAAATTACATTTTTTAAAAGATTGTCAGATATAGACAGTTAAATTATGAGGCAAAGACATAAGGTGTAGAAATCACATTTTAGTCAATAACTAAAAAAAGATTGAGTAGCCCAGGCGATTTCACAGCGTCCAGTTGGATATTCATCAGCTGTGTCACATTGCCAGCTTGTTACTAACAGTAACTTGCTGTGTGGGATCTTAGGCAAGTTACCCAGTCTTTTACTCCAATTTGCTCATCTGTAAAATGAGAGGATCTGACCATATTATCCCTGAGGTTTCATCTTGCTTTAGTATTACACAGATAGGTGAAACCTACCAAATTAAATAATATAAATAAAGTACTTAATACAGTGTTTTGCACGTAAGTACCAAATAAATGATGGTTAGTATTCTTAACAGTAATATAAACTTCTCATATCTGGCACCAGTGTTATATCAGATCTTCTTTGAACATAAGATGTTTTGATTTAGGGAGAAAAGTAACACAGCTCAGATAGAGAACTTGGCCCATTTGGGACCATGGGTAGAAGAAATGGGGAAAAGCAGGTGCTCACAACCTTACCTTCCTGCCAGAAAGTAGAGGGAGTGCCCCATTATCCTATCTTCTTCTGGCAATACTTTCTGATTCCCTCAATGGTATCAGTGAGAGATTGTTAAGAATAGGAATACGAGCCCATAAAACTATATTTCTTCCCATTTCTGAAAACTTTCTCTAATCTACCTAGAGATCCATCCTTCTTGGCCCTTTAAGTTAGTTAAGAATAATATTTGTGGATTCCATATTTGAGAGGGGCTGGCTGATTGAGAAGATCTAAAAATAAACGCATAAGGTTCTACTCCCTCTTTCTCTTACTGTATTCCCTTCATGGATAGTATCTATTTCACTGAGCCCCAAGTCAGAAAACTGAGAATTATACTAGACTTCCCCTTTCCAACTGTTTTAGTTTGCTAATGCTGCTGGAATGCAAAACACCAGAAATGGACTGGCTTTTATAAAAGGGGGTTTATTTGGTTACAAAGTTACAGTCTTAAGGCCATAAAGTGTCCAAGGTAATGCATCAACAATTGGGTACCTTCCCTGGAGGATGGCCAATGACATCCGGAAAACCTCTGTTGGCTGGGAAGGCATGTGGCTGGCATCTGCTCCAAGTTCTGGTTCAAATGGCTTTCTCCCAGGATGTTCCTCTCTAGGCTGCAGTTCCTCAAAAATGTCACTCTTAGTTGCACTTGAGGCATTTGTCCTCTCTTAGCTTGTCCAGAGCAAAAGTCTGCTTTTAACGGCCATCTTCAAATGATCTCTCTTCTGCAGCTACTCTCTCATCTTCTGTGCATTCTTCAAAGTGTCCCTCTTGGCTGTAACTCCTCTTCAAAATGTCACTTTCAGCTGCACTAAGTTCCTTCTGTTTGTCAGCTCATTTATATGGCTCCAGTGATTTAATTTAGACCCCCCTGAATGGGTGGGGTAACACCTCCATGGAAATTATCCAATCAGAGTCATCACCCACAGTTGGGTGGGGCACATCTCCATGGAAACACTCAAAGAATTACAATCTAATTAACACTGATAAGTGTGTCCACACAAGATTACATCAAAGATAACGGTGTTTTGGGGGACATAATACATTCAGACCAGCAAACCAACCATCTCCTTCCTCATGCTTTATCCAAGGGGTATGTCATGCCCCACCATTATATATCATAATATCTATCTATATCTATATGAAATATAGATATATTTTATAAATGTTTGTTGGCTCAACACCAGAAATAGTTAACAGTTATACAGTGCTTATTATGTACCAGGTAGTCTTCTAAATATTTTAAATGTATTCATGCATTTAATATCTGTAACAACTCTATCATCACCATTTAACAGATGAGGAAACCAAGGCCGAGAAATGAAGTGACTTGCTCAGGGTCATATAACTAGTAAATGGTAGAAATGTTTCTCAACCCCAGGCATTTTGGCATCAAAGCTCATCTGCTCAACCACTATTCAGTGTCTTCTATCTTGAGACATCTAGTTTCAATCCCACCACTGGAGTCAAAGGACATTCATTCCAAGTTGAATAAAAAGGGCAGAATACTACTTTTGCTTGGTTATTGTTTTCCTTTAGTTTGTCCCATAGATAGTGTTTTTAAATTTGTCTCGCTTCCCAATTTAATAGCTATTCCCTGGAGCTCTAGAGGGAGGTGGACATCACTCCAGAGGAGTCTAAAGTAGTGCTCTTCCTCCCCCCTGACAGCCTGGTGACACCCCAGCTCCCTGCATGCACATACATCAGCATGAGAGAAGTGGCAGGAGAGAGGATAGGAAGTATCATTTACAGTCCACATAGTAAGGAAAATGAATATGGACTTAATTCAGCCACTATTGCCAAAAATTGGAGGTCCATAATCAGGATGTTAGGTGAGCTACACGTGTTTCAGGAAGGCAATTTGGCAGCAATACATGGGGCCTCCTGGGGTAGGGACACACTGGAAGTGGGGATATCAATTAGTAGCCCTGCCCCTAGTGCTGCTGAGCCATGATGAGGGCCTCAAACTGAGCAGTGAAAGTGGAAATGTTGAGATGGGTTCAAGAGTTATTCAGGAGGTGGAATTGGCCTCTGTGCCTGAGTAGATGAAGAGGGTAAGGAAGAAAGGAGGAAGGAAACAAAGACACCTCCAGGCATGTGGTGAGAGAGACCAGAATAGTAACATCACTAAGTTACAGTGGTGAAAAAGATACACATGAGCCCAGCCTTCCCATAGCTTATAGGCTAGTGGAGGAAACACTCAATAAATAAGCAAGTTAATAAAACACATCATTAAGTTCTACAGAAGAAACCAGTAGATAGAATATGAAGTGAAGAGGAAGAAGGGAGGTCTACTCAGAAGTAGAAAAATAGGCAATTGAGTCTTGTATCACAGAAGCCAAGGAACTCACAATTCTCAATAAGAAAGAGATGGTAAACAATATCAATCATGAAGAGGTCATATGATTTAGCTTCAGACTTTAGAGAAAAGAATCCGCAGAGTTGTGGCCAAAAGTTGTGGTAGATTGGTTCAAGAGTGAGTAAGACTGAAGAAGCATGGAAATCATTTCATACCACCCTTTTTGAAAATGCCAAGGAAGGGGAGAAATAGAAGGTTAGCTTGAAGAAGAAGGAGGTTTGAGAGGGCTTTTGTCTAAGATGAGGAAAAGGGTAGCTTCTTCGTGGAATAAGGGAGAGAAATCATTGTAGGCAGAGGTTAAAGATTCAGGAGAACAAGGGCACAGCCAAAGGAGAAAGCCCAGGGGAAAGAGGAATGGAGAGGATATATCCATGAGCTTGGGAAGAAAGAAGTGAGACTGCTTCATCCAGAAGAGAGCATGTGTCATTTGGGGCTGGAAAGGTACAATAACTAGGTGCTCATTTCTAAATATTGAATGAGGTCAGGAAGCAGTTCAGGAAATGTTTCCCCTTCCAGGTGTGCTGCATCTGTGAGAAGCCACCAACAGTTTACAAGAGAGAGAGCTGTATTCTCAGAGAGTATCCTGAAATAGTCTGTTATTACAAATTCAATACACAAATAGGATTTGCAAAGTTACACCAGCATTTATCTCAAGAAATCAATAAAATGTATTAAGTGGCTCTGATTTTTCCTTTTACCATCAGAAACAGGAAAATTCTAGTAAGTTATTTGGATAGACATCACTTAAATCAATTACCTACAAATAATTGAATTTATTTTCAAGTACAACAAAATAGGAAAGTCATTTTAATTGCCTCTTTCAAATGGATGTGTTTCCATAGTAGGCAGTGCATAAGCAGGAGAAAAAGAAAAGTGAAGGCAATAGAATTTTTTTGAGCATCTACTATGTGCCAAGTGCCTTGGACTAGATATAAGATACCTTTCCTCACTTAACTCTAATGCCCTAGAAGGCAAACATTGTCAAGTGTTTATTGCCGAAACTGAAGTTCAAACATGTCAAAGAGCTGTTCTTGGTAAAGTTCTCCCTTTGATATAATTACCCTAGAATGCTTGTGTCTAGAGGCTGGCTTGGCACCAACCTCTAGAGCACTGTGTTGGCACCCTAGCACTATGGTAATCTTGAACACCAAACAATCTCATTCACAGGATTCAGTATCAGAAGGATCTTGGCATTTCATTATTTCACTTACAGCCATTTGCAGTAGACGTGTTCTGAGATGCCACCATCCTCTCTCTGGCAACTGTGCCTGCCTGAAGCCTCCCCTCAAGGGTCAGAACCAAGTGGTTATGCATGACCCCCCTGCCTTCTGATCAGAGCTGAGTTTCCCAGGGTAGAGCATGTGATCCAAGGCCAATGACTGGCCAGCTATTCTCTAACAAAAACCTCACTATGACACAAAGAATGCAACAGTCAGTGATGGGGTCTGAAACAAAGACCATGTAGATTTAGAGTTGGGGTGGTGCTAAACCAAGATCATAAGTACACTGTAGTACGGGCCATGGGAGCAGAAAGCACAAACAGGAGTAGAAGCTGGTCTGCAAAGAAGAGAATGTATTGAACGTATTAAGGCGAATAGGTTTGAAATGGGTTGTTTAAAGGCATGTTTCCCACATATCAGCACCACAAATATAGATCTGGGCTTGCATGATATACTTCTAAGGTAAGACACTAGCACAGAGAGTTGACAACAGAAGGGTATATGGGAAAATCCACATATTGCAAAGTAAAAAAAAAGAAGAGAATGAAACACAAGCAGAAAGTATCAGGGATGTTTTAGTTTTCTTGAAGCAAATAGCATGCAATGGGTTGGCTTAAACAATGGGAATTTATTGGCTGATGGTTTTAAAGGTTTTAAAGCTGGGAGAAGTCCAAATCAAGGTGCCATCTTCCTAAAAACTGGCATTCTGGTGCTGGCTACCGGTGTTCCTTGGTCTCGGGCTCCTGTGTCATGTGGTAATGCACACGGCAGCTTCTCCTGGCCTCTCCCTTCCCTTCCAAAGTCTTTCAGCTTCTGGCTCCTCCCTCTATGGCTTTCTCTCTGAGTGAATTTTGTTCTGCTTATAAAGAACTCCAGTAATAGGATTAAGACACATGTGACTGAGCTGGGCCACACCTTAATGAAGTAGCTTTATCAAAAGGTTCTTCTTACAATGGGTTGGAACCCATAGGAATGGATTAATCTTAAGGGCATGTTTTTCTGGAGTACACGGCTTGAAACCATAACAAAGGGTAAGAGGCCACAGAGCCTTGGGGAAAGAGATCATATCCATACTGACTCCTGTTCCTTTGAGGCCCAACTGTATTATCTTAGGACTTCTTTGACCATGATATTGTCTAACGTAGCCTCATAACAAAGAAGGTGCTTGGTTCTTACAATCAAAGTTGTTGACCAAGAAAGACATCACTCACATAACACAAAGCATTTCATTAGTAATAGAACAATAACAATAACTAATATATTGAGTATATTCCAAGTGCTGCACATTCATCAATTTATTCAATCTACATACAAAACAATCAGATAAGATAGGCACTAATTTTGCTCTCATTTTATTGTCCCCAGGTGAAAAAATGGTGACACAGAGAAGTCGACATTTAAATGTCTTCAAAACTCCATCGTAAATTCATGCCCTAGCACAAATGAGCCCCTACCTCCTCCCCAAAATAAATTCTACTTTGCCTGTGTTTCAAATCAGAGTTAACTCATGTCTTAAATCCAAGAGGGTTTTCTAACCAGTTTAATTGGCAGGGCGGGAGTAATTCATTTCTTTTTCAACTGTAGAAACAAGTTGAAAATAGCTGCAGAAAACAAAATTTATTCCTGAAACAAAAATTAAAACTTAATAATGTGCAAGCAAATTGCATTGAGCTTTTATCACATTTTGCCCTTGCTGAACATTTTTGGCTTCAGCAGCTGCTCCATGAAATGTAACTGTCACTACAGTGAATAAATAAGCAACTATTGCTGTGATACAGCTGCCCCTTGTAATCGCATTAGGGTAAAGCCTTTAGTGGAACCACCAGCCGGAAGAGAGCTACATTCTTGCTGAATGCGGATGGGATTTCATGCAGTCAACAGCAAACCCCCTAACATTACAGTACATGTAGAAGGCCAAATGAGCTTCATAGTGGACATCTACTATTCAGTATGCCCATCAGGCTATCCTTATTCCAGGAATTTTTCCATACCTAACCCCACTGTAACCATGTGATTCCTGTGGAGGAGCTGCCATTTTTCTGCATCATCCTGCTCACTGGACACAGTTGACCAGCTCAAGCCAGGCCAACCTGAGTTTTCCCTCAGGATTTTGCACACTAGAACCAAGAAAGAGAGTCCGTGCCTAGGAATGGGAGATTTAAGATGTAAATCTCAGTAGCTATCTCAGCAGCCATGTTTTCTAACACATGGAGGAAAGCAGCCTACAGGGAGAAAATGAAGCCAACACTCAGAGAGACAAAGAAGGGTTCTAAGAGTATCTGGATACTTTTAGATACTGGATTACCGTACTTCCTGGGCTCAGCTGCATCTATGGTCTTCTGACATTTGATTGCTCAAAACTTTCTTGGATTACCTGGGCCAATGCATTCCCCTATTACCTAAGCTAGGTTTGATTTGTATTTCTGTCAATTTCATCTGGTGGTTCTAATATCATCTTATCATATAGTCTTGGTTTCTTGGCCATTTTTAACAGAGGACAAAGTTTCTATTTTGCACAGAAACTTGGGTAGCCACAGTATGTTTCTGCTCTTCCCATTATCATTCCTACAGCCAACATTCCCCAAATGCCCATACTAGCTTTCCAATTCCATGATTTTTGACAGTGCCTTATAATCAGGGCCACCACATTGCAGAACATCCAGAGTGTCATTTACATGTGTGAAACACATCCCCTGGAATTGTACAATGCATATTTTCAGCAGTCCAGCTTATAACTATTTAGGACTTTTTGATGCTAAAGAGGACTTGCCTGCCTTATTCCCTTAGTGATATGAGCACACTGCTTATAGATGATAGGATGGTGGGTGTGGTCCCCAAAGGAACCAATGTGCCCTGTAAGAATGAAGAGCTATGTTCCATCACCATACACTCACTGACTCTGAAGCATGGGTGCGCCATCTCAAATGTGGGGTGTTAGCAGCAAAACGTCAAGGCCTGTGGGAGGATTAAGTGCAGCTTAACTTCTCCAAACAGAAGAAATATCCCAGCAGCCTCATGATAGTGGTCACAAGCAATATATCCATACCAGAAGACAGCAAAGATGGAAAGATTGGAGAGTTTCCCCAAAAGCATTACTCAAACTCAATCTGCTTTCTTTATGGAAGCAATGCTAACGTCTTGTGTCATTTATAGACTGGAAAAAGTTATAGCGGTGAGAATTTAGATGGGTTATTCAGGTTCTGATCCCCATGGTCAGTAGTAGAGATGAGAAGGGAGTCTTTGTCTTTATTCTACAATTCTGCTCTTAAGCAATGGTATACTCAATATTCCAGTCTTATCCTAATGCCAGGAGCCCTCCAATCACCCAGCACAGTCTGGGCATCAGAACTTGCACCATCACAAGTAGTCTTGTGTGTTTTGCAAGCTTCAGATTATATCTCAACCAAAGGATGTGTTGAAGTCTCTAATGCTGAAAGTCATACCTGGACTTCCTCAGGAAGGGTTTAGAAGAGGTTGTTATGACAGCCCTTGGCTCTGTCAGAGCATGCACAAGAATTGGGGTGGACTAAAATGTCATTTGGAGGTGATGAACAGATTAAATTTTGTGAAGCAGAGGAAAAAAGAGTCAGGGGTCAAGGTTCTACATGTAAGATGCCTCTCGCAGGGAAACACACATTGGTTGTAAGGGATTCTTTTTAGGGCAAAGGCTCCTTTCTGTCCTCAGAGCCCCCATTCCAGTTCAGTTCAGTAGTTCTCTCATTCAGGGAACTGAACTGGAATGTCTGGTGATCAACTGCACCATCACCACCTGGGAGCTGGTTAAAAACACAGAGTCTCACCTCTACTCCAGACCCACTAGATCAGCAACTGTGTTTTAACAAGACTCCTCACGTAATTCATGTGCATGTTACAGTTTGAGAAGCACTGACTTGGACTATTTATGGAAAATTCAGATTCCCAGGTATTGCCTCTAAAGATTCTGATTCTGTGGGTAAAAGGATGGGCCCAGGAATCTACGCTTTTACCAAGCACATCTGGTCACTTTTATTCAGGTAGTTCCTGGATCATACTTTGCAAAACATTGGTTCAGTTAGCCCCAAACTTGAAATTTCTATTAATACTTGTTAAATCCATTTATTACTCTTCTAGCATATTCGAGGCAATAAGAGAAGGAAACATAGAAAGAGATGGTTCATCCTGTCATACGAAGCTGGTAATCAAAGAAAAGCAAACCATCAGCTTCTAAGTATGTCTCCCTGCCATTGAACATACTGTCCTTCTGAGCTGGCACAAGCATCAGAGAGGAGCAGGTGGGATGGACAAATAACAGGGAGACAGGAGGGACAGACAAATAACAGGGAGGCAGGAGGGACAGACAAATAACAGGAGTGTGGGAGAGTGGTTCAGAGGACGGGCAAGCAAGTGGAGAAAATTTGAGGGACAGAATTGAAACAAAGCAGATACTTTGCAACAAGGTTTATATCATGACTATCAGAATTATAATTCAACTAATATGAAATAAGCAAGATCTGTTTAAAGGAACTTTAAAACTCTCCTGAAAGACTTAGAAGAAGATTTGAATAAATAAAAAGCATACATTGTTCTTCGACTGGAAAACAATATTATAAAGATATCCATTTTCCCTAAATTAATCTGGAAACTTTTTTTCAAATTTTCCCTAAATTAATCCGGAACTTTTTTTCAAATTGGCAAAATAATACCTAAGTTCATTTGTAAAAATAAACATATGAGAATAGTCAGAAGTGAACTGAGGTAATTATAGCTTTACCAGGTGTGAAAACACAATACGAAGCTGTAGTAATTAAATGTCTGGTACTGACACAAATATAATCAGATCCTAATAGTTGGAAAAATTGAGCTTATGATAAAGGTACATAATAAATAATGAATTTAATATATGTATTTGTTGAATAAATAAATATTGAGAAAAATATTTAATAGTATTGAGCCAGTTGACTCATCACTTGCAAAACTAAATAAATGTTGCTTATGCAAAAAATAAATTGCAGATGAAACAAAACTTGAAAAATATAAATAAGAAAGCACAAAGACACTAAAATAATACATTGGTGAATAGGTTTTTTTAAATTATTATTTTTACCTGAGAACGGGTAAGGCCTTTCTAAGCATAAAATAAAGGCCAATAGCCATAAAGAAAGATTGCTAAATTTGAACACACAAAACCTCAAAATTTCTTTTTGACAAAAGTTAAAATAAAAATTTTTAAATGGAGAAACACTTGCCATACATGTAGCAGACTAATATTGATACGAAAAGAACATCCTAACAGAAAAATGAAGACAGGACATAAACCAGCAGTTTATATTAAAAGAAATACAAATGACCAGTAAATATATGAAAGGATGTTTAATACCACTCATAATTAATAAAATGAAAATCAGATGCCATTTTTCACAGATTAGCAATCACTTTAATAATTTCATAATAGTTAATATTGAATGTTATGCATTGTTAGCAAAATTACAAATTGATACAAACTTTTTGGGGGGCCGATTTGGCAATATTAACTCAAGTTAGAAATGCTATTGGCATTTCTTTCACCTATAGAAATTTATCTTACAAAAAACTTGAGTGTGTGTTTAAAGATATCTGTAGAAGTCTATTTTTAATGGCAAACACTGAAGACAATTTTCAAGAGGATTAGGTAAATGCTTTATACAGCATCCAAGGCTATAATGCAACCTTGAGAAAGAATCAGATGGATTTTTATATGCTTATTTGGAAAGATGATTTAAAAATATTAAATGAACAGAGCAGTATATATAGAACATTCCTTGATTAAAAGTATGACATCTGAAAATGCACTGCCCCAGTTTGCAACCAGCTCTTCTACTAATGAACTATCTGGTCTTAAATGAAATATTTAATCTCTCTGTGTCTCAATTTCTGCAAACGTGATATGGGGATGATAAAGTATGTACTTTATAGAATTATTGTGAGGATTTAATGAAATAGTCATGTAAAGCACTTGGCACAGTGCCAGACACATAATAACCACTCTCTGTTAGCTATTAGTTGTATATAGTTATGAGTATATTGCTTATATGTGCATTGGAATATTCTAGAATAATACAAAAGAAACTATTCACGGTGATTATCTCTGGAATGTGAGCTGAGCTTGGAGCTTGTGTGGGACTTTATGCCATTAGATTTTCTTTAACTCAAACATATATTAACTTTATAATAAAAAATTCAGCTTACACTTAAAGAATCATATCAGAAATTGACTTTAAAAGACTCTTCCTTGAGTATTTCAATATTTGTCACTTTCTCAAAGTTAAATTCCCCTTAAAATAAATGTCGACACTATTTCCTCAAATAATAAAACTAAATAGCAGTTCCATATCACCCGTAAATCTCACCGTACCAACCAGATAAGAGGGGTGAATTTGCTTGGTGAAAGATTACAGCAGTGAGTCATGAGGATTTAGTGGACTTATTTGTTGCTCTAATAAACCATTATTCATTCATTCTCAGAAGTATATAATACAGACTGACCTTGGCAACATTCTCTCTGAATGAGAAGACTGTAAGCCAAATATCTAATCATCAGAATCAAAATCTGATTTCTGGATCATCAGAAAAATCGGCCTCTTCTGCTGCCAAATGATCCTCCTGCTGACCACATTTTCAGTCAATCAGAATATAATCCTATCACGGGCAGTGACCGAGTGTGAGGATTGCATTTTGTTTCATAGATGGTCTAAACATGATTACTGCTTCCATCATCCAGCCATATCATCAAGTCAATAAGGATTTTCAATACTGACTTTTCAAGTTGCACAGACTATATAGAGGAAACTTGAGTAATTCCAATTTGCTGCACTAAAAACCAACTCTGCAGAGAATAGATTAGTCCCTGTGCACCTTGACTTGCTCAGGATAAACCATGCCACTACTCACCAGCCCATTAGTACATTTCTCTTATTCTAAATATAAAAAAAAAATCACCAATCTGAATTCTACTTTAAAATAGAATTTTTAAATTCCTCTTTTAAAAATAGACTTTTAAGATACTTCTATTAATCAAGCCATGGATGCCATGAAAATAGCACCATCCCATTTCATACTTTGTACATCCCTACTTTTTTTTTTTTAATCATAGAATAACCCCTTTGAGTTCCATAGTTTCAAGACACAGTAACTAATAGCCCAACAGGATTTTATGGACAACTCTAGCAATATTCAATTGCCAAAACCTTTTCTGGCCTCATACTTAAGCTCAGTCCCCACAGGTCATGGAGTGCCCCTCTCAACCCAAAACTCCATGGCCCCAGAACTGTCTATGAAGAGAAAATCCAATATTGCAGGAAGACATTTCATTTAAAAGTCTTGTAGCCTGTGATGAAAGGCAGAAAAAGTCTTGAGGACTTCTAGAAAGAAGAGAAGAGGTATGTGTCATAGTTATCTTTGTAACATAGGAGACTATTTACTATCCAAAACTATCTGGAAGAGAAGACAAATAAATGGATCAGGAGCCATTTCAAGAATTTCTCTCCTACCACTATTTCTCCCTCTCTCTCAGAAACTTACAAGTTTCCTTTTCCCACCATTGCACCAAAACTGCTCTTTACAAGGTCACCAGTGAATCTATGTTGCCAAATTTGGTGGTCATTTATCTAACTTTAACTCAACTTCCCAATCACTGCTTCATCAAAATACTCTCTTCTTCCATCATTGATGATTCCACAGTATCCTGGTTTTTATATTAAATTCAGGTGTCTTTTTCTTTATCTCATTTGCCAGATTATCATCCTCTGCTTCCCCTCTAAACCCTAGAATGTCCCAAGGCTGGGTCCAAGGCTTCTGTTTTCTATTTTTGCTCACTCCCTTGGGATCTGATCACTCCCTTTAAATACCCTCCATACACTAACTCCCAAATTTCCATCTCTAGTCCAGATCTCTCCCTCAAGCTCTAGCCGTCATCCATCTGCCTTACTGATATTCCCACATGAAATCCTAAAAGAGATCTCAAACTTAATAGAACTCTCAATTTTTTACCCCCAGTCTTGTTCCCCCTCCAGTCTTCCCCATTTCAGTAATGGCGTTATGATGTACCAACTTTCTCATATGAAACCTACAAATAATTATTTACCACTTTCTCTCATCACCCCCTCTATCAAATTATCAACTCCATAGATTATCTTGAATCCATCCATTTATTTCCATCACCACTCCCTCCACCCGGGCCCAAGACACATTCATCTTTCACCTAAACTTATTCCTCTACTTGCTCTCTCTATTGTGTCTAGTCTTGCCTTCCTAAAATCCATTATCCACTAGCTGCCAAGGCAATCTTTTCTGTGGTTCTCCATCACTGTTAGAGTAATACTGAAACTCCTTTTTCTGGTCTGCAAAGCCCTGTATGATTTGGCCCTTGCTTACCTGTATGAGCTCATTGATCTCGCTCACTACAATGCAGGCGCACTGAGCTTTATTGCACTCCAAATATTTGCACTATGTGTTCCACCTGAAGGGCTCTTCCACTTAATCTTCCCACAGCTGGTTTCCTCTGGTCATAAGAGGTCTCAGGTTAAATGTTAAGGCCTCAATTCTGGAGGGCATTCTTATGTACCATATAGATATCCCTTTTTAGTTTTTAGTGTATTGGAATAGCTAGAAGGAAGTACCTGAAATTGTCGATCTGCAATCCAGTAAACTTGATTCTTGAAGATGATTATATAACTATGGAGCTTACATGGTGTGGCTGTGTGATTCTGAAAATCTTGTGGCCCACACTCCCTTTATCCAGTGTATGGACAGATGAGTAGAAAAATAGGGATGAAAATTAAATGAAAAATAGGGAGGGAGGGGAGAGATGGGATGTTTTAGGTGTTCTTTTTTACTTTAAATTTTATTCTTTTTTTTTTTTTTTTTTTTGGAGTAATGAGAATGTACAAAAATTGATTTTGGTGATGAATGTACAACTATATAATGGTACTGTGAACAACTGATTGTACAGTATATTGTATGATGATTGTATGGTATATGAATATATCTCAATAAAACCAAATAAAAAAATGTTATGGCCTCAGAGTAACTCTTCTGACCACTTACCTAAAATTGCCCACCCAGCCCATCCCCTCTTGTTACTCTAACAACTTCATACTTTCATTCCTTCATAACAGTTGTAACTATCTGAAATTAGTATATGTTTGTTTATTTGTCTTTTTTATGCCCCCCATTAGAATATACATTCCATGAAAACAGGGCTATGGCTGTTTTGGATCCCCAATATCCAAAATAGAAAGAACCCAATAAAATATTGTCAAAAAATTAATGGGAGAATTAGTGACACAAATAGAGCAATTGTGAGCTTTGCCTTCATTCATTTAATCATTCCAAGCATTTATCAGATGCTTGGTTGCAATGTTCAGTTTGGATGCAAAAGTAGGAAAGTTTGACCATGCCTAAAGGGGGAGCATCTTCCAAAACCAAGAACTATGGAATAGCTAGAGTAGAAAAGGAGTGTAAGATCTTTATATTTGTGGCATCAAATAATCAGTTATGAATCTTTAAAGAGTTGAAAGTCTGCAGATTTCAAAGAATGTTGAGGATAAAAATCAGTCTGGAATAATCAGGAGTTAATTATTATAGAAAATAAAAATTATTACAGGAGCAAAAGTGACCCGTTTGTTTAGGAATTGAGAAGAAAAGGAAAAAGGACAAAAACATAATGAAATTGAGAGAATTTTTGAAAATGGTAATGGCATAAACAGGGCATGTGTGAAAGAAGAAAAGGAAATAAAAGAGAAAGAGGCAGGGAGAAGAAAAGAACTGAAGAGAAAAAGGTGAAAGGAAAAGCGAGAGAAGAGGAGTATGGAGAAGAAGACAAAAGAATATAAAATGAAGAAATATGAGTTAAAAATAATAGCGAGGTAGAAGACTGAGGAGACCATGAAGGCTGATGAGAGGAAGACTGCAGAAATTAGAATCAAGAGTTAAAAATTTCACTAGCCCTTGAGCTTTCCAGGGACATGGGATAATGCTTGCTTTTGTATTCCCAGTCCCTACTGTAACAGATTGTTAAACTGGAAGTTCTGATTGAGGTTCTATGAAAATTCCAAAATGAGGTACCAGATCCCAAAACAGAAATTTTATAATGGGCACCAAAAATCAGTTAAAGAATTCCAAACCTCTCAAGGAGGATATACAGGCATTGTGAAAGTGGAGATGAAAAGAGGATTTATGAAAAGATATTGGGGGAGAGGGAGTACCCTACAGTTAAACTCATGCCTCCCAGGGGAACAGTGGGGTTGCCTCACTCCTCAGCTCAACCCTAGTGAAAGGGGCTTTAACTGAGACAATTAAAAATGGAAACCTTGATATGTGTTCCCTGCATTTCTGGCACAGGTTATAGGAGACTGGTCCTGACACATGTCCAAAGAACCTCAAAATGAGAAGCTGTGTTTATCAATCTGAGATGATGCTGGGGTAGACAGCTAGGTTTGGGAAATAACTGCATTCTCACCAACAATAGGGCCAAGAATTCATGAGTGTTTCTCACCATGTAGGAGGCACAGCCTGGAGCCATTTTAAGTGACGCCCAAGAGGATTACCTGGAAGGACCAAGGATGCCAAGAGAAAAAGTTTTGTGCATATGAGACCCCAGGAAAAGTAGGAGCTAAAAGGGATATTGGCCATCAAAAGAAAATGTCCTTCTGAAGAGATTATGGTCAGAGGGGCCCAGCAATAAGTTTGCTAAAAATACTTGAAAGCCAATACAGAAGCCAAGAAAATACAAAGCCATCTTATGACACTCCCAGTCAAGTAAGAGCTTTCAGTCCTCACTTTCCATTTTGTGCTCTTAGAGTGAAGAGACAGAAGCTGTGACTAGGATGCTGGGAGTGAAAGGGAAAAAAGAGAAAGAAAAAGGAATCATTGCTCTTATCTAGATGGGTTATGACCCATCTAAAGCTGGGGGAAAGGAAAAGCCTTAATTTGAATTCAAGTTAAAAGAGGTAGGTTTTACATAGGACTGGACATTCTAGTTATTTTACTGAGATTAGGAGAGTCAAGGAGTCTGCCAGCATTTTCATCCTGCGGCAGGAGGATGACATCCTTATCTAAAAAATGTAAAGGGACAGTAGCAGAAATTTAGAAATTCATACTGAATTTTGTCTCATAAGTCACGCTTGATCAGCATATTTAGTTGGGCTAACACAGGGCCTGTCACATAGGCGTTCACTGTGCTTTTGACCAATGTAAATAAAGCCATTTTGAAATGGCAGCTAACTCTTAAGCAGTATTTAGTCTGTGCCACATTTCATATATTTCATTTAATCCTTAAAAGAGCCCTATGATGGGGGTACTATTACTATGTACATTTTATGGATGGGGAAACTGAGGCACAGAGAGCTGCATTAGAAACAGGATCCAAGAATTACAAGTTTTAGTAGAACTTGAGCTTCCTGAGGCACAGAACACAGATAATAAGGAGCAAAACTAGGATTCATACCCAGGCAGTGTGGCTCAGGAGACACACTCTTTGCTTCTATACTATTCTGTCCTTTCAAATTAACATCTATTGGCTGCCCACTGCATGCCTTATGCTAAGAGTGAGGTATTCAACAAAGAACAAACTAGATATCACCCTGTTCTAGAGGAATGTATTGTCTAGAAGGAAAAATAATAAATAAATAAATAAATAAATAAATAAATAAAATACAAGAACAATAAAATAAATCAACAAGATGCTGTGGTATAAAGCACAAGCAAGGACCACTTGTAGCATAGTCACTCTGAGGAGGTGACATTCAAGCAGACAGAACTAAAAGGTGAAAAGGGGCAAACCAACCAGGAGGGGGATTTTAAAAAGCAAGTAAAATATCAGACATACCTCTGATCTTATAAAATGGAAATGCTTTAAATGGAAAGAGAGCTAACATAGGTTAAAATGTGATATAACGTTTTAGTTTCCTACCTGCCAAAAGAAATACCATGCAATGAGTTAGCTTAAACAATGGGAATTTATTGGCTCAAAGTTTGGTGGCTAAGAGAATCAAAAATCAAGGTGCCATCAAGGTTATGCTTTCTCTTAGAAGACTGTGGTGTTTTAGGGCTGGTTGCTGGCGATCTTTGGTCCTTGGCTTTTCTGTCACATGGCAACAGACATGGCGGCCTCTCCTGGCTTCTCCTTTCTCTTCCAAGTTCTATTGACTTTCAGCTTCTGGCTGCTCCCTGTGGCTTTCTCACTCTCTATGACCTTCCCTATAAGGCCCTCAGTTGTAGGATTAAGACCCAGTCTGATTCAACTGGGCCACACCTTAACTGAAGTAACCTCTTGAAAAGGTCCTATTTCCAAGAGTTCACACCCACAGGAATGGATTAAGTTTAAGAACAAGTTTTTCTGGGGTACATAGCTCCAAAACACCACATATGTGTTATGTCATAAGCTTTATAAAATGATGTCAACATTTACTCAGATCACTGAAGAATGAACCTCAATGTGCATACACTCCTCTCCCACCTCCCAGGCAGAGACTGGGATGGAGGATTGCCTGTGCCTAAGAATTTTATGAGGCACTTCCAGGCTCCAGCAGGGCCCTTGTACCTCATCAGGCCAGGGGAATGTTCACCAAGAGCCATGTAGCTCAGTATAGCTCTGTTTCCTATCCTTTTTTACTCTGAACAAACACAACTTAAGATGGGAGAAAAGGGATCAGAGGGAGATGAGTGAAAGGAACCATTATTAGGCTACATAAAAAGTCAGGGCGCCATTGTGGAAACCACCACGCAAACAACTGGAGCAGTCAGGACAGTGTTCCTTGTTATGGGTTTCAACTGCACTGTCTCTGAGAATTAATAGTCGTCCTTTGGAAGTGTCTGTGTGTGTACACACGTGTGTGTATGAGTGTGAGAGAGAGAGATCCAAGAGTTTGAATTTTCAGACAAATAAAGAAGCATGTTTACATCTTACCCTTGTGGGTCAACCTCACAGGTGAACAGACTTAGAGTTCAGGCACACCCTGGATTAGTCCACACGGATTCCAAGTCCCCTGTGGATGTGGAGCTAGGGGCCGGCGGAGGGGTCTCATGGGCTATGAGTCTAGACTGGGTAACTTCCACTTAAAAATTGGGAGAGGAGCGGTAAGATTTATTTCTATGGATAGAAAATGAGAGATGAGATTTTCCAAAAGATGGGTAGACAGTCTCATGGCAGAGGTTAGAAGGATATACTTTAAGGAAAGAGCTAACTTAGAACAGGGATACAAAATTCATAACTAGGATATCCATAAAAGAACCGCCATGCTCAGATTTTTTTCCCTATGCAATATGGAAAAATTCATATTTAGAGCACAATTTAAACATCTCCCTCTCTTCCCTAAAATTCCTTTCAGTTTTTAATCTACTTGTTGAATCCTGTGAGAAGGCATTGTTGCAACAAGAGAAAGATAAGCAAGGAAGCTGCGGGTGACTCACGTTTCCAGTCCTCTGATGACTGCGTGGAGGGAGCTGCATCCTATGGAGGTACTGAGGGGACCACGGGGAGGAGGTTGAGCAGGTGCAGCTGCAGGATGCGGGGGCCTGAGGGCCTGGGAGGGATGGGGAGGAGCACATGAAAATGGGCTGGACAATTGGAAGAAGAGTTGAGAGAACTCTTCTTTCCTAAATCTTGAGATGAAGGGAACCCTGCATGAGAAGGAAAAGCGGACATTTGAGTAGCACAACCCCATGCCCATATTTGAAACATAAAACTTTACTTGTTATAGACCCTCTGAGGCAGGTGTGGCTATTCTTTTGCACATAGTTCTTCTCTGGTAAGAAGCCAAACAGTCAAGCTCTCCTCTTCCCAGGGAAAGAAAGCACTGCTTGGGTCTCCAGTGTCGGCTGGCCACTGCCAGATGGAAGAACACAGCCAGGGGAGACGTGCGGAAGTGGGCGGGGACAGCTTTGCTCTTCGGCAATGTCTTTTCCTGGGATCCAAGCAGGAATGAGGCCAATTATTTATTGCTTTCCATTCTGTGGTCTATTTGTGCTGAAATGCGTATGCATTTGAGTGTATGTTCCTTTTGTTGTTTATTTTCCTCCTGTTAAGAATGTAAATGACTCAGTTCAGGTACTTTTGAGGGTTATCTTGTTGATCCTATGGTTGTCTCCAATGCATACACAGTTCATTATTTGCCAATCAATAACCCACTGCTGTGGCCACAAGTCCAGATTACCTATGAACAGCCCTGTCTCCCACAAAAATATATTGACAAAGCAAAAGTAACCATTTATAAGCCCTATCAACAAAATTTGAATAACCTGGAAGCTGAGCAAATAGAGACTTCCATTTATTAGTATTATTCCTTTTTCTACAGACGATCATACTTGTGTTCTGACACCTTGCCAACTGATTCTCAGTTTCCCTGTTTTAAATCAAAGGCAGTCCAATTCTACCTAAGGCTTACACTCCTTGCCCTCCAGGGCTTCTGCAAACTCATGTGTCTCCTACAGCACTAAGTGCTCAGGGGTGCTCAGCAAATAACGTCCCACTGTAACAGTGGTTAGGTTTAATTTCATTACCATGGACTTTAACCTGCCCTCTAATTAGACGATGAACTGAGGAAAATCTAATTACTTTTCCAATATTCCTTCATGTAGCATTCATGATTACTTCCATGTCACATTTGAACAACTCACAGGGGTTTCCTGAACATGCATAACAATCATCTCTTTCCAAACAAAAGGTGAGGTAATGCCCTTAACCAAAGAGTGGAAAGTTTTTATTTCTGTCTCTTTGCTATTCATTAGAATTGGCTCCATAAGTCTCACCATGAGATTAGTCAAGTTTGGGCCACTCAAGTAGCCAATGGCAGTTTGAAAAGTGCTATAATCGGCCTCAGCCTTGTAACAATTCTCTTTCATTTTACAAGACAGACATATGACCTTTCCTTTAGCCAGGAGCAAGCGAGCAAATGGATTATGTGATTGACTAGATATGACAGTGCTATTGAGAAAAATGTACTTTAAACATGTTTGGCAAATTGAAAGTGGCATGACCCATTAGGATATGATGATGTTAATTTGGGCTGCCATCCAGGTAGGGAAGCAGATCTGTTGGAATGGTACCTTGTAGAGAACTGCTTGTGTCCTTTGGTTGAAAATGGAGTTGCAGTGATGAGGCCAGCTAGATGACACGGAACCCATGGACAGCATAGTGGGCTGTGCTACTCACCCAACTCCCATGACTAACTTTATGAGAAAGGCAAGAAAAAGTCTGGTCCCTTCTTGTTGCCTGATCGATGTGGATACAGGCAAACAAAGGAAACAAGTGAACACGTGGGTTAGATGTGAGCTTTTTCCTTTGCCTCTCCAATTATCCCTGCCCTTCTCAAACTTACCACTGTCACTGCTACCACTGGAGAGAAAAGGAAGATCCTCATGCTTCTTTGCATCAGATTTCTGGTATAGATTTCATAAAGGGCCAAAGAGAAAGTATCATAAAAAGATAAAAGATCCATTCTATTAGCCCCAACCAAGACTTTTGGTGGCAACTAGGGAAACAACAGTAACAAACAGCATGATTTCTTACCAGATATTTACCGCAAACATTTCACAATCCATCTACCTCATTTTTATTGAAATATTTAATACATTGGATTTCTTTTCAGAGCATCAAATATTAGATCCCATGAGTTTGAAGTCTGTGATCTACCAACAAACAAAGATTGTCACAAGAGGTTTTCTTGCAGAGGGCAGGATAAACACTGAGAGAGATGCTATTCTACCCAGCAATTCATGTATCTTCCCCTTCTCTGCTTTTACTGAGATGCAAGATGGCTCTTGTGTTGCTGGGGAAATCGAAACACAGAAAGAAAACAAGTCCAGAGGAAGGATTATCTTGGATACAAACCCTTTTCCTGGGATACTAGATAATCCAGGGTGCAAGCCAGTGCAAGACAGCTAAACAATTAGCCCAGCTCCTCTTTGTGTCCATAGATGCAGCCCCATGTAAGTGGCCTGGAAGAATTAAATCACAAAATCTCAGCAAGACAAAGTGCAGACAATCTACAACCCAGCTACTGCAGCTAGGGATGGATCTCTGATAGTCTTACCTAAGAAGTAATTACAAACAAAAGGGCCTCTTAGAAGTGGAGATTTTTTTTCAGGAGGCACTCAGCCAGGAAGCATTTTCACCCAAAGCAGAGAGATCTATAAAACCTCTTCTTTCACAGCATCATTGATAGCTACAGCAGGCGTATTTGCAAAATTGGAGAACACATCTCCACAATCCACAAGGATCTATGCAGTAGAAAAAGGAACAAATTACTAGAGCTAAAAATAAATGGTGGATGACATTTCTGTACTCTTAGAAGGCCTTGACCAGGGACAGCCTAATGAGCCCAAAGACTGTGGACTTCAAAGCCAGATGAATAAGAATTCAAGTCCCAGTTCCAACATTTACTAGCTCTAGGACTTGGGGCAAGTTTTGCAACTTCTCTGAGCCTCAATTTCCTCAATTGTGGAAAAGGGATAGTCGTCTGCATCCTGGAATTATTACAGAGGAAGAACATAACAGATGCTTAAAAAATATTATGTCCTTCCTTTTTTTGCACAATTATAGACTAAAAGTCAGAACAATAAAAATACCCTCTTTCTTTACCTGCTAGTGCATAATGAAAGTCAAGAAGAAAAAAAAGATAATGCAGTCAAAAAGACATTATCTTGGTTGGATACGTAGAAAAATGGGGACAAAAAGCTAAATGAAAAATAGGGTGGGGGGGATGATTTGGGTGTTCTTTTTTACTTTTATTTTTTTATTTTCACTTTTTCTGGTACAAGGAAAATGTTCAAAAAATAGATTGGTGTGATGAATGCACAACTATATGATGGTACTGTAAACAATTGATTGTACACTTTGGATGACTGTATGGTATGTGAATTTATCTCAATAAAATTGAATACCCTCCCCTCCCCACCCCGAAAAAAAGACATTCTCCTGGGAGGCAGAAGACCTGAATTCAACTCCTGGCACTGCTCATTTCTAGTTCTATGACTCTGCTCTTCCATCTCTCCAGGCCTCCAAATTCTGATCTGAAAACTGAAGAGCTTTGACTAGATAGATGATCCCTAGGGCTTCTTCCAGCTTTGAAATTCTTTGATTTCTCTAATGGTGGTTATTATTGCTGGTAATTTCAAACCCCTGAAGAGATAATTACTTAAAGGCTATTACCCAACGCTTGTGTATTAAAAGCAGCAGTGTATGATGATAACATGTGAGGGCTCTAAAGCAGGACTGCTTGGGGTTTGAATTCCAGATCTGCCACTTAGTAGGTCAGTGAACTGGGAAATTTAACCTCTCGGTGCATTAATTCCCTTATTTGCAGAATGGGGAAAGTAATGGTTAATACCTCACACAGGGCTGGTAAAAATGAAGTGAATTTGTCCATGGACAGTGCTAAGAACAGTGTATCAACAGAGTAAGCACTTGATAAATAATAGGCGCTATCTTTATTTTAATAATTATGATATATTGAGGGAAAATGCAATAATCGCCAAATTCAGTGATTTTGCCAACTGGATTTAAATCATGGTCTGTATTTGTGAAAATGAAATTTCACTCAATTATCTTTGTATATATGTGTGGTGCATCCGGTCCCCACCTGATTCACTATAACACCCAGAGCAATGACTGTCCCCACTCCTGTAGCCCAAGCGGGAAGGTACGGGGAGCAGTGCCTTGTGTGATATGGAGCGCGATATATAGGGAGAAGACCAGGCCCAGAAAAATGTACCTTTAAGCACTGCCATAATTTGTGAAAAGGTCAGACAGTTACACAATTTTGCTGAGATGGGAAAATTAAACAATGGAGAATGCAAGTGCAAAAGACATATAATTTCAAAGTAAAGGGCACTTCAAAAACAGTCTAAAGAGTCACTTTCTGAACACTACAGAACTGGAGGTAAAATCTGCCTCAGCATCTTATTACACTGCAGCAGTATCTCCTAATCAGTTAAAAATGGTGACGGATCCAGAGCAGATTTTTATGCCAACTGATCTGATTTCTGTTGATAGCAGATGCCTTCTAGAACTTCTATTTGCTTTAAAAATACATTTAACGGCATTGTGATTGCTTCGTGTCCATGAAACTTTGACTTCGCCAACCATGATCATTCACAGTACAATTAAGTGAGATGGACACCTGGAACTGTTATTGTAATGGGTACAACTCTGCCCTCAAGTAACTTACAGTTTAATACATGAGAATTATAAGCCAGCACAAGTGTAATTAAGAGCAACGTTGTGTGGTTCAGACACTAAGAAATGAAGAAAGACTTGAGGAGATGGGAAGAGTGCTCTTTGTCACTGTGCTTCAAGTGCTGACACATCGACAATGTTTTTCCTTTTAGTTTTCCTTAGTCTTGCCCTATAGTTTCGCTTTTAGTTTCTCAACAAATTCTTCCAGCCTTAGATGGTTTTAAGTCTAGGTATAAAGGCAGTTTGATATTGATTTGGAGAAATTACTTTAATTCTCTCACATTTTCTTACTGACTTTATCATCAGACCTTAATTTAATTTTCTTAGGTACAGTTATGGAGAATACTGTATTTCTTTTTTTTTTACAATCACAATTGAGTAGTCTTTATTAGACATTTCTCACATGTAATGATAAACCCTGAGATACTCTTTCTGGGATGAGGTCAAATAGAGTGATTATTTTGCAAACAAAGTATAGGGACTTCTGATTCTAGAGAGGATGGTGATAAAGGCAAGACAAGTAAAATAAATGAGAGAATACTGTATTTTAAAACATTTCCAAACTCAGCCTTTCCCAACCTCCTAATAAAATATTCTTGAAGATGCAAGAGGAGATCTAAATAGAAACTCAAGAATGTCTAGAAAATAACTGTAATGAAAATGTGATGTATGAGATCGTATGGAAAATTGGGAAAGCAGGACATAAAGGAGAAATTATAGCCTTAAGTAGGTATTTGATTACAAAAGAAAACATGAAAATGTGTAAATTAAGCATCCAACTTAAAAAAAATACAATGCAAAACTTCACAAAAGCAGAAAGATGGAATTAATAAAGATATCAGGAGAAAATAATGAATTAGAAAAGAGGAAAAATAGTGCTAAGAAATAAAACTAAAGACTGCTTAAAAATGCCAAAAAAGTAGAAAAACAAAGAAACATAGGAAAAGCAAAAATATACAAAACAAGAAATGATGAGGGGGAAATAACTCAGATTCAAGAAAAATTTAAAGAATCATAAGAGACAATTTTTAGCAATTCCATGTAAAGGATTATTTCTAGGAAAAAATAATTACTAAGGCCTACCAGCAGAGAAAACCAGAGGGGCTGAAAGAATAAGGAGGGTACTACATTTTTCTCCTACTGTCTCCCATCCAAGCTCAGAAATGAAGGGTCTGTATCAACAAGAGAGGACTTCACCGGATTTTTTTCAAGTGTTGCGGAAGCCTCGTGAGTGGCAGGAATGTCTCTCTATCTCCATATTCATTTGAAGATTACAATGCTAAGAAAACTAAGTAAACAGTCCAAGGTATCAAGGAAAGAAAAAGGTGGTAGTGGTTCATTGCATTCTACTTAGCAAAGCTCTTGAGATAATGGGGAGACAAAAGAACCCTGGCAGAAGTACATTTTTAGATTTTTGTTTGTTCATACTCCACCATTTCAGATTATAAGACAATGTGGAAGAGCGGGTACAAAAATAGTCCATACCTCAGCTTTGCAGCAAGACATTATTTCCAGGGTCAAGGAGTTATGGTTCATGAAATTCCCTACTACCTGTTGATCTGAGAAGTTGTCATCAACACTCAGGAGGGTGAACTAGGCCAAAGACATTCCAAATGTACTGGCGAACATCAGGTATGGGTATAAATCTCTTTCCTCACTGAAAAACAAGAGCAGTTTCCTTTTAAATGTGATGCATTAAAAAAAAAAGGCAGAAGAAGGTAAAGAATCTTATCATAATTACTGAAGGGAGAATCATATCTCTGAAAGATGGTTACTAGGAAATCAAGATGAAACATCTGAAAATTACAGACAGAAGTACAGCATTGGATAAAATGTGATATGGGCATTCAATTCATTTGTTAATCCAACTGTGAGTGACACCTTTAATTAGGGTGCGACTTCTTGATTGAATGTTTCCATGGAAATGTGGCCCCGCCCATTCAGAGTGGGTCTTGATTCATTCACTGGGGTCCTATAAAAAGAGCTCACAAACAGAGAGACCTCAGAACAACTGAGAGGGACATTTTGAAGAGGAGCTGCAGCTAAGAGAGGACAAAACACCTCAGGAGCAACATTTTGGAGAACGCCATTTTGAAACGCAGACTAGGAGCAAGCAGACACCAGCCATGTAACTTTCGAGCTAACAGAGATTTTCCAGATGCCAATGGCCATCTTCCAGTGAAGGTATCCAATTGTTGATGACTTACCTTGGACACTTTATGGCCTTAAGACTGTAACTTTGTAACCCCTTTATAAAAGCCAATCCATTTCTGGTATTTTGCATTCCAGCAGCATTAGCAAACCAGAACAGATTTTGGTAACTGAAGTGGGGTGCTGCTAAGTTGGTAAATACCAAACATGTTGGAATGGCTTTTTGAATGGATAAGGGAAAGTCTCTGGAAAAAGTGTGAGGAGCTTGATAGAAAAGGCCTAGAGTGCTTTGAAGAGATTGTTGGTAGAAATACGGACTCCAAAGATACTTCTGATGAGGCTTTGCGCAGAAATGATGAATGCATTGTTACAAACTGAAAGAAAGATGACCTT
The DNA here is from genome assembly GCF_015220235.1 of Choloepus didactylus. Classification (NCBI taxonomy): domain Eukaryota; kingdom Metazoa; phylum Chordata; class Mammalia; order Pilosa; family Megalonychidae; genus Choloepus; species Choloepus didactylus. The sequence goes on from NC_051308.1 coordinate 146,527,955, forward strand.
GTTTTAAAGTGGCAGAGAATTTGGCAAAATTGAGTCCTGGTGTTGGATGGAAGGCAGCATTTGAAAGCAAAGAGTCAGGATACTTAGCTGAGGAGATTTCAAAATTAAATATAAAAAGTGCAGCCTGGCTTCACCTTGCAGCTTATAGTAAAATGTGACAGGACAGAAATAAACTGAGAAATGAACTTTTGGGTACAAAGAAATCAGAAACTGATAGTTTGGAAAATCCTGGGCTTCCTAAATGTGAGACCCCGGAGGCTACAGCCCCATGTGAGGATTTAACCAGACATGGAACCCAATTGCCACTTCAGTATAAGCCAAGATTGGAGATGCAGTTATCCGGAAAGGATTTGTGAAAAGTCCTATTGTCTGACAGTTTTGACCCCTGTGTGCTTCATGCCAAGCCAATGAGATTTTTGAGAGAACTATATAGCCAGAGCCATGGCCGATCTGGACTGGAGGAGATAAAGAAGGAACAAATTGAAGGAAAATTTTCTTGAAAGACAGAACCATGGAGGTTGAGGTCTGGAGTCAAGAGGTCTCGGGCTGGGAGAGCAGAGTGGTCCACACACATGGAAAGGGTGAGTTTGCACCAGAGGCAGAGCACTGGCTTTCCACCTCAGTGCTCAGGAAGAGTGCTGCCACCCAGGCCTCAGAGAAGATGGACCACATTCCCTGGAAATTGGGGAGTGCTTGGCCACCACCCCACTGTTCGGAGAGGGAAACGATGTTTGAGGAGGATGGGACTGAGAAAAAGGTGATCTCCCCTATGTGTGGATATGTTGGAGCACTCACCCCAGCATTTGGAGAGAAAATTGCTGCCACATAAGCCTTTGGAAAGGGTTGGACTCCAGCTCTTTCAAGCCCCAAGGATAAAACATCATTCTGTGAATGACTCTCAAACTTTGAAATCTAATGGAGTTTGGCCTGCAGGTGTTAGGAACTGTTTTGGTCCTTTGTACCCTGCTTTCCTTACTGTTTCTCCTTGTAGCAATGGGGATGTTTATCCTACGACCGTCCCTCCTTTGTATATTGGAGTCAGATAACTTGTTCTAAGTTCCACAGGTCCACAGCCAAAGGGGAATTTTGCTTTAGGACAAGACCACACATGTAACTGATTTTGATGGGATCTTGTACTTAACTATTGTTACTGAAATGATTTGGATATTGTGATGGGATGAATGTATTTTGTATATGGAAAGACCATGTCATTTTAGGGTCCAGGGGCTGGAATGTGCTGGTTTGGATGTATTATGTTCCTCCAAAACACCATGTTCCTTAATGCAATCTTGTGGTGGCAGATGTATTAGTGTTGATTAGGTTGGAACCTACTGGTTCAGTGTTTCCATGGAGATGTGACTCAATCAACTGTGAGTGAGATCTTTAATTGTATAATTTCCATGGAGGTGTTACCCCACCCATTCAGGGTGGGTCTGAATTAAATCACTGGAGTCATATAAAGAGCTAACAGAAGAAATAGCAATCATAAATGTTTATGCACCCAATCATGGTGCCACAAAATACATGAGATAAACACTGACAAATCTAAAGGAAGCAACTGATGTTTCCGCAATAATTGTGGGAGACTTCAACACATCATTCTCTCCTATAGATAGATCAACCAGACAGAAGACCAATAAGGAAATAGAAAACCTAAACAATCTGATAAGTGAATTTGATTTAGCAGGCATAAAGAGAGCATTACATCCCAAATCACCAGGATGCACATTCTTCTCTAGTGCTCATGAAACTTTCTTCAGAATAGACCATATGCTGGGACATAAAACAAGCCTCAATAAATTTTATAAAATTGAAATTATTCAAAGCACATTCTCTGAATGGAATTCAATTAGAAGTCAATAACCATCAGAGACTTAGAAAATTCACAAATACCTGGAGGTTAAACAACACGCTCCTAAACAATTAGTGTGTTAAAGAAGAAATAGCAAGAGCAATTGCTAAATATAAGGAAATGATTGAAAATGAGAACACGACATATCAAAACCTAAGGGATGTAGCAAAAGCGGTACTGAGGGGGAAGTTTATAGCACTAAATGCATACATCAAAAAGGAAGAAAGAGCTAATGGAGCAACTGAAGACACTAGAAAATAAACAGAAAACTAAGCCTAAACCAAGTAGAAGAAAAGAAATAACAAGGATTAAAGCAGAAATAAATGACATAGAGAACAAAAATAACAGTAGAGAGAATAAATAACACCAAGAGTTGGTTCTTTGAGAAGATCAACAAGATTGACAAGCCCCTAGCTAGACTGACAAAATCAAAAAGAGAGAAGACGCAAATAAACAAAATAATGAATGAGAAAGGTGACATTACTGCAGATCACAAAGAAATTTAAAAAATTACAAGAGGATACTATGAACAACTGTATTCCAACAAACTGGATAATGTAGAGGAAATGGACATTTTCCTGGAAACATATGAACAAACTAGGCTGACCAGAGAAGAAATAGAAGACCTCAACCAACCAATCCCAAGCAAAGAGATCCAATCAGTCGTCAAAAAATTTCCCACAAATAAATGCTCAGGGCCAGGTGGCTTCACAGGGGAATTCTACCAAACTTTCCAAAAAGAACTGACACCAGTCTTACTTAAACTCTTTCAAAACATTGAAGAAAATGGAACACTACCTAACACATTTTATGAAGCTAACATCAATCTAATACCAAAACCAGGCAAAGATTCCACAAAAATGGAAAACTACAGGCCAATCTCCTTAATGAATATAGATGCAAAAATTCTCAACAAAATACTTGCAAATTGAATCCAAAGACATGTTAAAAAAATCATACACCATGACCAAGTGGGGTTCATTCCAGGCATGCAAGGATGGTTCAACATAAGAAAATCAATCAACATATTACAACAAATTAACAAATCAAAAAATAAAAATAAAATGATCACCTCAATAGATGCTGAAAAAGCATTCGACAAAATCCAACATCCCTTTTTGATAAAAACACTTCAAAAGGTAGAAATTGAAGGCAACTTCCTCAATATGATAAAGAGCATATATGAAAAACCCACAGCCAGCATAGTACTCAATGGTGAGAGACTGAAAGCCTTCCTTCTAAGATCAGGAATGAGACAAAGATGCCCACTGTCACTGCTGTTATTCAACATTGTGCTAAAAGTGCTAGCCAGTGCAATCCGGCAAGACAAAGAAAGAGAAGACATCGAAATTGGAAGAAGAAGTAAAACTGTCATTATTTGCAGATGATATGATCTTATATTTGGAAAACCCTGAGAAATTGACTGTAAACTGGAGCTAATAAATTTAGCAAAGTACCAGGATACAAGATTAATGCACATAAGTCAGAAATGTCTCTATACACTAGAAATGAAAGAAGTGAAGAGAAGTCAAGAAAAAGATAACATTTTCAATAGCAGCTAAAAAAATCAGTACCTAGGAATAAACTTAACCAAAGATGTGAAAGACCTATACAAAGAAAACTACATAACTCTACTAAAAGAATTAGAAAGGGACCTTAAAAGATGGAGAAATATTCCATGTTCATGGATAAGAAGGCTAAACATCATTAAGATGTCCATTCTACCCAAACTCATCTACAGGTTCAATGCAATCCCAATCAAAATTCCAACAACCTACTTTGCAGACTTGGAAAAGCTAGTTATCAAATTTATTTGGAAAGGGAAGATGCCTCAAATTGCTAAAAACACCCTAAAAAAGAAAAATGAAGTGGGAAGACTTACACTCCCTGACTTTGAAGCTTACTATAAAGCCACAATAGTCAAAACAGCATGGTACTGGCACAAGGATAGATATATTGATCAATGGAATCAAATTAAGAATTCGGAGACAGACCCCCAGATCTACAGCCAACTGATCTTTGATAAGGCCCCCAAAGCCACTGAACTAGGACATAATAGTCTTTTCAACAAATGGGGCTGGGAGAGTTGGATATCCATATCCAAAAGAATGAAAGAGGACCCCTACCTCACACCCTACACAAAAATTAACTCAAAGAATTAAGAATTAAGCAACAAAGAAAAGAAGTGGATAAATGGGAAATCCTCAAGCTTAGAAATTTATGTACCTCAAAGTCATCAAAAATTTTTCAAATTTGTCAAAAAGGTAAAGAGGCAGCCAATACAATGGGAAAAAAAGTTTGGAAACCATGTATCTGACAAAAGACTGGTATCTCGCATATATAAAGAAATCCTACAACTGAATGACAATAGTACAGACAGCCCAATTATAAAATAAGCAAAAGATATTAAGAGACAGCTCTCTGAAGGGGAAATACAAATGGCCAAGAAACACATGAAAAAATGTTCAGCTTCACTAGCTATTAGAGATGCAAATTAAGACCACAATGAGATACCATCTCACCCCAGTTAGAATGGCTGCCATTAAACAAACAGGAAACTACAAATGCTGGAGAGGATGTGGAGAAATTGGAACTCGTATTCATTGTTGGTGGGACTGTATAATGGTTCAGCCACTCTGGAAGTCAGTCTGGCACTTCCTTAGAAAACTAGATATAGAGTTACCCTTCAATCCAGTGATTGCACTTCTCGGTATATACCCAGAAGATCTAAAAGCAGTTACACAAACAGATATCTGCACACCAATGTTCATAGCAGCATTATTCACAATTGCCAAAAGATGGAAACAACCCAAATGTCCTTCAACAGATGAGCGGATAAATAAAATGTGGTATATACACACGATGGAATACTACGTGGCAGTTAGAAGAATGATGTCGTGAAGCACATGACGACTTGGATGATCCTTGAAGACATAATGCTGAATGAAATAAGCCAGGTACAAAAAAAGATATATTACATGCTACCACTAATGTGAACATTGCTGGGGGAGAATGCGGGGGTGTTGGGCTTCCCCACCTTGATGGTTGCTGATGTACTCGCAGACATTGGAGACTTGTAGTTTGATGGGCTGAGCCCTCAATCACGGGACTTACCCTTGGGAAGACTGTTACTGCAAAGGAGAGGCTAGGCCTGCTTATAACTGTGCCTAGGTGTCTCCTCCTGAGTGCCTCTTTGTTGCTCAGATGTGGCCCTCTCTCTCTAGCTGGGCCAACTTGGCAGATGGAATCGCTGCCCTCCCCACTACGTGGGATCTGGCACCCAGGGCTGTAGATACCCCTCGCATCATGGAGTATGGCTCCAGGGTAGGAATCTGGGACCAGCATCGTGGGATGGAGGGATCTTCTTGATCAAGAGGAGGATGTGAAATGAAATGAAATAAATTTCAGTGGCTGAGAGATTCCAAGGGGAGCCGAGAAGTCACTCTGGTGGGCACTCTTATGCACAATATGGATAACCCTTTTAGGTTCTAATGAATTGGAATAGCTAGCAGTAAAAACTATCAAACTATAACCCAGAACCCTTGAATCCGGAGGATGATTGTATGAAAATGTGGCTTATGAGGGGTGACAGTGTGATTGGGATAGCCATATGGACCACACTCCCCTTTGTTCAGTGTATGGATGGATGAGCAGAAAAACAGGGGAAAAAAAAAAAAAAAAAAAAAACTCACCCAGTGTTCTTTTTACTTTAATTGTTCTTTTTCACTTTAATTTTTATTCTTGTTACTTTTGTGTGTGTGGCAATGAAGGTGTTCGGGAATTGTTTTTGATGGTGGGCACACAGATGTATGGTGGTGTTGTGAACAGTTGATTGTGTGCTTTGTATGACTGTGTGGTGTGTGGATATATCTCAATGAAATTGAATTATTTAAAAAAAGAAGAAGAAAAAGACCAAAGGGAAGCAAGGATAGAAACAAAGAAACAAAAGGCTATTGCAGTAATCCAGGTGGATGATAACTGTGGCTTGTACTAGCAGTGAAGGTAAAAAGAAGTGGTCATATCCTCGATATGTTTTAAAGATACAGGCAACAGGATTTGCTGACGGATTGGACGTCAAAGGTGTGTGAAAGGATGATTCCAAAGTGGATATGCTAAGAAGAACAAAGTTGCCAAGATGTGAGATGGGGTAAGACTAGGGTGAAGCAGGATTGAGGGAAGATCAGGAGTTCAATTTTGGACATGTTAGAATTGAAATGTTCAATTGGAGATAGCGAGTTATCAGTTGGATATAGGAGCCTGGATTTCAGCTTGGAGATTAAATTTGAGAGTCATCAAAGTATACACGGTATTTAAAGCCATGGGACTGAATAAAGTCATTGAGAGAGTGAATATAGAGAAGAGAAAAAGATTTCAATGATAATTTGCATTCCCGTGGGTAAACAGGACCTTTTGAAGATGTTATTATTAGCTAATGTGTGTCAAATTGAACCAGAGTGGGTCTTAATCCATATGACTGGAGGTCTAACAAAAAGAGGAAATTAGGATGCAGATAGTAGAAACCAGAAGCCAGGAGAAGTGAGAGGAGAGTGAGATCACCATGTAACTGAGGACTGCCCTCCCCAGCATGCCACCAACCCCAGAAGAAAGCATGGCCATGCCAACCTATTGATTTGGACGTCACATCTTCACAACCATGAGAAATAAGCAACTGCTGTTTTCCCTGAATCTTTTTTTTTTCCATTATTGTCCCTCTGAGGAGACTTTTTAGATATTTTTTCCCAATTACCCCCCCCAACACAATATATCTGCTTATACACTGTGTGTATATGTATGTATGTGTATAGCTGGATGTTTTCAGATTAAGATATATATGTATCTGTGCTTTGTATATTAAAAAGTAAGATTCCCCCATTTTCAGCCCCTTGGGGTGATGTTGCATGCGCTGAATGAAAATGCATGTGCTAAAGGAACAAAAGGACAAGATGGTTAAGGGTCCAGGAGCCAGGGCCACCTAGCTGATGCTGGAAGGACAGTGGACATATAGCCACTGTAGGCAAAGGCAGGGGTGGGGGCAAATACTCTGACCTCTCCCTTCATTTTTCCTTCTAATCGTTCCCTAGCGCCTCCCATTGGCCATATGTAACCAGAATCCAAGAAAGCCAGTAAAACGTTGTGCAGGAGAAATCCCAAGTGTTTGATAAAAAACAGAACAAAGAAAATGGATCTGAGAGGAAATAGACAAAAGACAGCAAGTAACACAATGCCATTTGCTTAAATTTAAAAATGTATGCAAACAAAAAAGCAATGCACATTTTGCAAGAACATATGCATGCACAAAGATACACACCAAGCACACTGAAAGGGTTGCCTGAGTGTGGGTGGGGGGAGTACAATGGGATTAGAGAATAATGATTAAAGGGAGTTTGAAAAAGAAAAGAAAGTTTACCTTTTGGAGGAATTTTCTTAAGGAGGTACTCCAGGCAAACAAGGGTATAAGCAAAAACAGAGGATGACATAGGAACTCCTTATGTCGGCATAAAAGACCCTCTCAATATCTGACTCTGAAGACCTGCCCAACATTATCTCTTTTCTCAGAGCCTCTTCTCCAGCCAGAGTGCCTACAAGTTTCCAAACAGGAGATACCATGTCCTGCCTGCCTGCCTCATAAATGCTGCTCCTTCTGCTTTGAATGGTTTCCTGCCCGTGTCTTCCCGGTCACACTAAATTCCCTGCTCTCCTTTCCTCCCCTCTGAGGCCCTCACAGGGCCCCTCCCAGAGAGGATGATCTCATCTTCCAGCCCATCTGCTGTAGGATTTATCCATAACTATGGACCTTGTACATATTCTCTTCTAAATATTGAACTTTTGTTCATCTTTGTAATTCACAGCAGCAATAATTGCACCTGACACATATTAGTTGCTCAATAAATGCTTATTTAGTGACCACCTCCATGAATGAATGAATAATGAATGGTTGAAAACAATGAAACAGTTTACAGTAATTCTACAGTATATCAATTTTGTATTATATATATTACAATGCATGAATTTACCTCCTCAAAAAATTTGTTACATATTTATGTATTATATTCATTTGTACTTATTTATAGCCCTCTACTTTCACTTCCCAAAATAATGACTTGAGATAAGCCAAACTATAGAAATAATATTTACATTCATATCCCTTTTAAATCAATTTAAAAGGAGTTTTTAGTAGCTGGATGTTTTCAGGTTAAGATATTCCTTATTTTCCTTGTCATTAAAACTCCACTCTTTGGATATCAGAATAAACAAAAAGCCTGAAATAACAAGGTTTCCTTTTGTTATAATTCTTTTAGGACAAAGGTCTAAATGGGGCCAGAATATTGGAAAGCTTGATGACAGCCCTCTGGCTGGGCAAGGGAGGGCTGCCCTCTTTTCTGGATTCTGATTCTCTCTCTGAGTGGCACATCTTTTTCACAGCACTGAGCGGCTGGAATGACGGCTTCAGGAGGAGGGTGGGGAACAGATGTCATTCACTGACTCTCAGTAATGAGATTTCACATTCCGTCAAAATCCTGAATAGGACAGAAGAGGCCTCATTGCGGTTTCGTGACCGAACAGGTGTAGAGGTCCCATGCGCCCAGCAGGTAGAGAGAGGCCATTTCAATTCCATGTGCGGATGTATCTAGGAAATTGGAAATAGGGAAAGAGTACCCTATCACAACTGCTACCTTAGGAAAACTGCAGCTTTTAGGAGCCAAAGCAATGTTAATTCAGACCAGTGGTGCAGACCTAAACTAGGGGTCAGGAAAACGACTGAAGGCAGAAGACAAGTGATATTCTGTCTTAATGGTACCATGCAAAGAGGTCACCTCCTTCTTTCTTCAGTTCCATATGGCATGTCATAAAATTTTAGTGATCTTTAGCCAACAAAGTAATAACTCTCTTAAGGCCACCGGTCAAAAAATAGTTGGACCAAGTAGAATAAATTCTTGTCTCCAAAACTAATGGCAGACATCTCCTTAGAAGATGGGCTACACTGGAAGCAGCACGTGAATAAAATATTCCAGAGTGTGGATAAGCCTGGCTGGCAATTTAGCAGCTGTTTCCTGGACCAGTAACCTTCACTGGAAGTAATGATCAAGAAATCAACCCCACACCTGTCCGCTGAAAGACATCCATGCCCTAGCAAGAGCCAGGTGACTCAAAAGTTTAATCTCAGCTGACACTGCTACTTGGCAGGACTACAGTACCATAGATGTTGACAAATAGCTCAGCATGCTTAAATGGAGGATTTGCTTACCGGAAGTGCCTTCTGAGGCTTCAAAATTTGGCAGGTACTTAAGACCCTCCTACCCAAATGCTCAAGGTCTTTCTAAGTGGCCAGACACCCTGAAATTGCAAACATAGTGTCAGACTCACTGGTAAATTCCTCTTCTGTCAGCTTCATTGAACACACCACCACATTCAATCACTTAGAATAACTGGAGAGCAGGTCAACTGCAATTATAAGACATATATTTAAAAACTAATTTTGTTATTCTCATTATTAGTTAAAATTTGGCAGTCTTGCCCTGTAAGGAGTGTCTAGGTTCTCCAATCTTTTAAAGAAAGTGGTTATATATTTATTATGAAACCACCATGTGCCAGGCACTGCACAGACATTTGATACGAGCCATCTCATTCATCCTTACACCAACATTACAAAGTGATGAGGCTTTTAGAGGTGAAGACATGAAATCAAGGTCACAGGCTAGTGCAGGGATGAGGCAGAGTGAAAATGCAGGTTTCTCTGGTGTGAAAGCCCAGGTTATTTACATGGCATCATGCTGCCTCCTGTGGACACAGAAATGCTGAATAAAGGTCAAACATTGGCAAGTAAAGATCTCACTGTACCTCTTTCAATAAACGGTTAAGGACTGTTTGTAACAATTATTAGCACATTGTTGCCGATGCAGTTATTGATGGTAAAGTGGCTTGAGAAGTACTAGAAAACCATTCACATCCTTAAATAGACTAAGTATGGCCTCTATAAACTTTTTTACTCTGTTATACACCACCTTTTACTTGGAGTAGTTATAGAAGATAAATTTCAGCCCAAACCATGTTCACATGATCTCAAAATCTATATTAGTGAAATAGTAAATGTGCCTTTTATTGCATATTACTTTCTCTTCATTATCACATTCTTACCTAGAAAAAGAATTCTTCGGCCATTTGATTCATGTGGTCTGATCTCCAAACTGGAGTTGGGTCTCTGAGAGCCTGCACCCTCATGCCTTCTTTTTATTTAGTATCTACTCACTCTTCCCCTTGCTTCCTATAAGACCTGGGCTAAATCGTGTCTGGAAAAAACTAGGTGCTCTCAATATACCATCAACAATATGTAAATCCTGTTTTGGAGCCAAGATATTACAAAAACAAACACGAAAATATAACCTTACTTTAGGCAAAGGGCACATGGAATAATCAAGGAAGCCTATGTCTACTTCATTTACAGATAATTCCCAAGCAGAGTATTTCCATCTCAGTTGTTCCTCACCCATGCTAGATGGAGCCAATCTGCGTCTTAACGCATTGGCAGGAAACAGTCTATTCATTGTAGGAGAATCATATCCACTGAACTGGACATTAAGAGGAACAGCTGCCTCTGAGGGGGCTTTCCATTTTTGAATGTGCTCAATCAAAGCTCAGTCAAAGCTTCTCTTTGGGCAAACAGAGAGAGAGCAACACACCATTCAGTTCAAAGTCTGTCCTGAAGGGTAGAGTTACTGAGGCAGTTCTCGATCAGGCTGTAGGGGATGCAGAAGGGGGTGTATCTAGTGTATATAAAATGCTACTGCTTGTGTTTTAAAAGAAGGGGCATGTATATACATACACATTCATATTTGTTCATTAAAAGAAAAACTCCAAAAGATAAAGAAACTAATAGCGGCATTTAAATTGTTTGGAGGAGTTGGGAGGAGCAAATGAGGGAAGAGGATAGAAAAAAACCTTCTAGATTTAGAATTTTGAGCCAGTGAAATGTGTTATTAATGATTTGAAAGTCTATAAACACCCAGCACATAAAATAGCTCCAAGTCTTGATTCAAACTACCTGGATTCCAATCCCACGTAAAAACTGCATGATCTTGGACAAATCATTTCACAATTCCAAATCACCATTTCATCTATAAAATGAAGGTGCCCTACCTATTTTTGAGAATCACCTTGAAGATTAAATTATATAATTCCTGTGATGTGTACAGCTCATAGTAAGTACTCAGTAAATTTAGCTATTGACATTATCATTGTTAATGCTGTCTTATTATTATTTAACAATATTACTGCAGATCACAGAGTCCATGAAAATTGATACAGGAGAGAACTCACTTACACTGAATTTATGGATATATTCTTCCAATAATTTTCCATTATTGAGGCAACAGGTAAGTGTTTCTTTTTGTAATCTCCCAAGTCAGACAAGCAGGACAGATACACCCTCCACAAAAGCTGTAATATGACACATTCTAATAGCAATACTAATTTCTTAAGAATAATAATCTACATAATTTCCAAGATCTCATTTTACATCAATAATAAATGTACTCAGTATTTCTTTTGTTCAGTAAAATCGTAAGATTTTATTTAAAAAAAAATAGCAAAGGGAATAAAACAAGGCAAATTGTTTTTAAGGAGAGGGAAACCTTTCAGGTTTTACCAAGAGAGAATCAAGAAATAGAAAATAATTTTCTGAACTGGTTAGATCAATGGAGGCCTTTATCTGAGATAAAAAGTCTGTTCATGAGAACAACTAATAAACCAACAAAACAAGCAAAAACACAGTTAAAGTAGAGAATAAGCAAAACTTTGGCTAAGTCTCTGAAATCCCATACAAAAACCGAACATAGCATATGAGCACAAGTGCACAAATAGATTATTCAGCAGTTAGAGGTTTTCTCATTATTTTGTAAAGCTCCATATGGCATTCCTCACTATTTAATAACAAGTAATATGTATTTACTGTCCCATATTAGTCATATTCTATAAAAACAGAAAGAATATTCACAATCATGTTTTCTTGCTGTGAAGTTGTCTACTCACAAGAGACTGAGGCAACCAACCCTGGCTGGCCAGTGATAGGAGTCCTGTCACCATTTCTTGCCTGGTTAAACTAGACCAGATCAGCCAGATGTGAGGCAAATTTCCTAGGAAACAATCTTAAAAGCTCACTAAAGGACACCTCCAACGCCATTTCCTCTCAAGATAGTCTAAATAAATGGCATCAACTCTAACCTATCATCTGACACACAGTAGCACAAAAAAAGAAGAAAATAAAGGATAGCCTGGTTCCCTAAATACTAGCAGAATCAATTTTGCATAACAGTATATTCCAGAAAACTTTTTCACATCTTTTAAGAATGATCCAGTTTATCTCACCTTATTCTGCTTACCACCAAAAATAAAGACACACACCCAAGTAAGCAAATGAATGTATGAATGAAGCACAACCAATGGGATTTGTGCTTAGGACTTATTTTACTAAATATCACAAGTAAATTTTCAATCCGTGCCAATAATGTATATGTAGGCACAGTTTTATTAAAAATAATCTGAGCAACAAGAGGTCAGTCCAAGCAACCATAAAGAAGATTTTTACTAGCTCTCAGTTCCCTGGTGGTACACTTTGAGAACAATCTCAGGCTGACATATTTTGCTGGCTATTTTCCAATTAATTTATCAGATTAGTCTTATTATTTGATGACAAATTTTTCTAACCACCTGATTGGCACTCTAATAATCTTTCTTTGAACAATCAAATTTTCTAATTTTTTTAATATAAAATGATTTAATTTCAGAGGTTCTGATCAAATTAAACAGAATCTTAATTAACTAGTAATCAAATTGTACAGCAGGCAATTTTTCAGTTACAGTATGGAATATTAGTAATGCTTTGTAGTAATATCCTCTCTCTAGGGACTCAGTGTGCTTTGTTGAGATTGTTTAAACTCTCAGGACATGGTCAAAAGTTACTGAAAAGAAAAAGTTTGGGTAAAGGATGTGGCAAATGAGACCAGAGATGGACACTATTTCCTTAAGGTGTGAACTTTATAGGAAAAAATCATGAAACTAAGAAGTAGAGTGTGGTAGGTTGAATTATGTGTCCCAGAACAACTATGTTCTTAATCTTAATCCATTACTGTGGGTGGGAACCCATTGTAAACAGGACCTTTTGAAGATGCTATTTTTAATTAAGATGTGGTCCAACTGAATCGGAGTGGCTCTTAATTCTATTACTGGAGGACTTAAAGAGAAGTCCACAAGGAGAAAGCCACCAGAGAGAAATAGAAGCAGGAAGTCAACAGAACCTGGAAAAGAAAGGAAAATACGCCGCCATGTGCATTACCATGAGACAGAAGAGCCAACAATCCAAGGATCACTAGCAACCAGCTCCCAGAATGCCACAGTCTTCAGGGAGAAAGCATTACTGATGACGCCTCAGTTTTGGACTTCTCCTAGCCTCAAAACCATGAGCCAATAAATTCCTGTTGTTTGAACCACCTCATTTTGTGATATTTGTCTGAGAAGCTGGGAAATTAAGACATGGAGCTATCCAACTACCCCTGGGCCTGCCCTTGCTATTCTATTTCCACAAAACACTGAAAAGTAAAATGCTTTTGGGTCAAATCTCATTCCCTCTGTAAATTCAATTCAATTCAATGTATTAACTGCATTGCATACCATATATTTGCAAGGCCTTGAGGTGGGGGGGAAGTGATCCTTGGGTGTTGATTCATTAAAAATTGTCCAAGACTGCACTACCCAGTCCTCTCCCAGTCCCCACTTAGGCTCTATTTCATTAAGACCTTGCTGTGACACAGCTACCGTCATCCATACCTCACTGTTTGGATTTATGCCGTCTCTAGGCTTAAATGAAGGTTAAACTTTTTAAAGTGTTGATGGGAATTTATGAGGAAACATCTAGTTTCTCAGCACAGGAAAAAATGTTGTAATTCATCGAAAGCCGTACAAATCAAATGAAGTCATTACAAATGACCCTGATCTTCCTAAGATGCTGCCACATTAGCAATAACTAGCACATAAATTTTGATAAATCCAATCCCACAGCTAATTTTTCACTGAAGCTGTTACCAATTAAAATCTGTTTGGGTTCTTACAAGAGTGGTCAAAAGTAGGCCTAACTTTGGCATCCCCAGCACTCAATACGGTATGAAGACATCTGCCCTCCCACACTGATAGAACTGAACAGTCCAGTGCCTAAACCTTTCACTCTCTGGGATTAAGGGAGAGTTTCTTTTACAGCATTCTCAGGGAGATTTTAAGATGCCTCAGACACCCTTCCAAACTCTGCCCAGATTTGAGCCCACTACAGAGCTGCCTGGTGAGTGACAGCTGCACACCACAGAGGCAATTCATCTCCTTTCATTTAAACAACAACAAAGACACATCCTGTTTCTTCCAAACAGTAAATAAAATAAAACACTAAATGATCTTTTAACTCTATGCTTATGGTAGAAAACACAGGAAAAAATAAAACCTCAGACTCAGGAAACACACAGCTGTAAACCTCCCTGCAACTCTCATTGGCATAAAACAACGACAAAGCATGAAGAACTCAGAAATGAGCAGCACTTCACAAAAGCATATTGATTTTCAATACAGCCATTTACACATTTTTGCTTGGACTACAAGTAGCATGCTGCTTTCCTAAAGCCTCTGCCACCACATTAAAGAGTGTGGACAATGTTCTCATTCACTACACAATGTTCTCTTTGGTAATATTGATGATGAGAAAAATCCTCCAACATTGATCAGAGAGGAAAGGGGAAATAAAAATGGATCATATGATATTTGATTTTTTTTTTCACTGACTGGCTTAATTACTTGGAAAGTAGAAAAGAATACACAGTCCTTCAGAACGAAAAAAGCGTTTGTTTGAAATATAGCAGAGCTCATATTGGCTTTGCACCAGTGAGCCTTCCAACAGACAGAAAACAGGAAATTAAGAAGATCTGCCTTGGGAAAGTATTTTACATCCAAGGTGAATGGTGATTTTTTTTTTCAGTCCTCCAGAGTAACTCCTCACTGTCCATTGAAAAACAAGAGACTTCTTTTTATGAAGAAATTAAACTGAAGAAAGAGCTAATACTATTCACTTTGTTGCTGTCCTACCTTCTGTTTTATGAAGGCTTTCATGCTACAAACCACTGACCCTCCAATATTAAAACATAATCACTGGGAAGAAGGAAAATATGGTAATAAAAAGGTGGAAGGAAGGTGTATTAGTTAGGGTTCTCCAGGGAAACAGAGTCAACCAGATAATGTAAGATTTTATAAAAGTATCTCACGTAACGGTGGGTATGCATGAGTCCATATTCTGTAGGGCAGGCAGCGAACTGGCAACTTCAATGAATGTGATCAGTGAACTCCTCAGGAACAAACTGGCAACTTTGATGATCTCTTCAGGAAATGCTTTGCTGGCTAGCTGAAGAAGAAGTGAAGGTCCTCTATCTGTCTCACTTAAAAGTCTTCAACTGATGGGATTAAATCCAGCTGATTGCATTCTCTCACTGTGGAAGACACACCCTTTGTGGATGTAATCAGTCACAGCTGCAGCCAATTGACTGATGATTTAATAAACCAGTTTTCTGGTTTATTAACCAGCCACAAATGTCCTTGCAGTAATGGTTAGGCCAGTGCTTATTTGACCAGACACCTGGGAACCATCACCTGGCCAAGCTGACACATGAACCTAACCATCACAGAAGGAAAAAGAAACTTTCTGAGATGTTTACACACTGCTGTGGAGTTTAGTTGGGTTGACCATCTGGCATCTGTTACATCCCTGCCTTTGTGTAAGGCAGTACTTTGGATTCAGAAGAACTGACTGAAGCTATAAAGATGGGCCTGGACTGTTATAATTCGAAAGTGTCAAACTCATCCTATTTGGCAGTGATTGGTTAAAAATCAAGGCCGGCTTATCTTCTGACAAATACATAAATAAAATGTGGCATAGCCATAAAATGGAATATTATTTAGCAATAAAAATAAGCACTGATAACTGCTATAACATGGATGAACCTTGAACTCATCATGCTAATGGGAAGAACCCAAATGTAAAAACCACAATTGTATGATACCATTTATATGAAATGTCCAGAACAGGCAAATCTAGAGGCAGAAATTAGATTAGAGGTTGCCCAGAGTGAAGGGGGCTGGGTGTTTTGGAAACTGATGGTTAAGAGGTTCAGCATTTCTGTGGGAGATCCTGAAAATGTGCTAAAATTGATTGTGGTTATGGTTGTATGACTCTGTGAATATACTAAAAGTATGAATTGTACACTTAAAATGTGTGACTTGTATGGAATGCAAATTATATTTCAATACAACTGTTAAAGAAAAAAAAAAAGACAAAGTCAAGAAGTCTGCCCTGGCCAAAGTTCATTCATGTATTTAATCAACAAATATTTACTAAGTGACTTTCTAAGTCAAATGCTGTCTAGACCCTGGGGATACAGCAGGAAACAAAAGAGACCCAAGCCTGCCCTCATGGAGATTATAGACAATAAGCAAACAAAGGAAAAGCTAAGTAAAATGCATAGCTATATAATGGTAAGTGCATTTGAAAGAAACAAAGCTGTGGAGGTAGGGCTGTGATTTTAAGCCAAGTGATCCAGGAAAGCCTTACTGAGAAGAAAACACTTGAATGGTGGTGGCCCAAGAGAATTATCAGTACAGAGATGGACATGAGACCTAATTTGGCCCAATCAGACTAGAAGAAAAGGAAGACCCCTTTGTTAAGTGATTGGTGCTTTATCGCTCTCATTCTTTCTCCTTCTCTGTCTGTCTTTCACATATATCTGATGTGAAAGAGGAAACAAGCAGCCCCAAAAACTATCTGCTGCAACTACAAGGAGATCCTGCCCTAGGGTGGAGCCAACACAGGACAACAGAGCAGAGATCCGAAAGAACCTGGATTTTTATCACTGATTGATAAAATATCAATTTTGTCAATTGTATTGATTGATAAAACATCATTGATCATAACACTGAAAACCCCATTACCTCTCCACTTCCAGGTGTATGATCCAATACATTTATCATGTCTTCTATAGTAAAGATAGTGAGATTCCTTTTTAAGAGATTTCATTTTTCTCATTACCTCCTATGGAGAAATTATTGTAGAAATGGATACAAACCCTGGGCACAAGGCCGATGTGAAAGCCAAGGAACTGAGTGTGAACTCCCAGCTGTCACCAACTGCAAGCAACTAAAAGGAAAGAGAATGGTCATGACCAAGAAAAAAGTACATAGTGTGTGAACTTCCACACCCACCCCCTTTCCTCTTTAATCCATGAATTCAACCAAAATGAATTGAGTATCCACTCTTGCCAAGCACTATGCTATATGCTAGGAATATGACAGTTTAAGGAGAATCAGACATGCAAGTAAGCAAATAATTAAAGAACAACTAACTGTTATAAGGGGCATGAAGGAAACAAACTGGGAAGTGAGAAACAATACTAAGGAAAATTATTTTACAGAAGGTGATTACAAAAGGCCCTTTTAAGGAGGCGGCATTAATTGCTCTATCCATGTCCTCATTACCAGGTGTGCCGGTTTGAATGTATTATGTCCCCCAGAAAAAGCCATATTCTTTGATGCAATCTTGTGGGGCAGACAGAATAGTGGGGATTCAGTTGGAACATTTGAATTAGGTTGTTTGCATGGAGATGTGCCCCACCCAACTGTAGATGATAACTGATGGGATATTTCCATGGAGGCATGGCCCCACCCATTCAGGGTGGGCCTTGATCAGTGGAGCCATATAAACGTGCTGACTCAAAGAGATGGAACTGAATGCAGCTGGGAGTGATGTTTTGAAGAGGAGCGAGCTTGCTAGAAAGGAATGTCCTGGGAGAAAGCCGTTTTGAGGCCGGAGCTTTGGAGCAGACACCAGCGGCCTTCCCAGCTAACAGAGGTTTTCCGGACGCCATTGGCCATCCTCCGGTGAAGGTACCTGATTGCTGAGGTGTTACCTTGGACGCTTTGTGGCCTTAAGACTGTAACTGTGTAGTGAAATAAACCCCCATTTTATAAAAGCCTATCCATCTCTGGTGTTTTACATTCTGCAGCATTAGCAAACTAGAACAGATTTTGGTACCAGAAGTGGGGTGCTTTTGCTGCTGAGTTAGCAAATACCAAACATGTTGGAATGGCTTTTCAAATGGATAAGGGGAAGATTCTGGAAAAATTGTGAGCAGCTTGATAGAAAAGGCCTAAACTGCTTTAAAGAGACTGTTTATGGAAATATGGAGTCTAAAGATACTTCTGATGAGGACTTGAACAGAAATGATGAATGTGTTGTTGCAAACTGGAAGAAAGGTGATCCTTGTTTTAAAGTGGCACAGAATTTGGCAAAATTGAGTCCTGGTGTCAGATGGAAGGAAGAATTTGGAAGTGACAACCTGGAATACTTAGCTGAGGAGATCTCCAGACTACATGTTGAGGAGGTACCCTGGTTTCTCCTTTCAGCTTATAGTAAAATGCGAGCAGAAAGAGATAAACTTAGAACTGAACTCTTGGGTTCAAAGAGACCAGAAGCTGATCGTTTGGAAAATTATGAGGTTCCAGGGGTGGAATCCCTGAAGCTATAGCCCAACATGAGGATGTAACCAAACACAGAACCCAGCCACCATTTCAGTACAAGCCAAGATTGGAGATGGAATTATCCAGAAAGGATTTGTGGAAAGTCCTATTGTCTAACGGCTTTGACCCCTGCGTGCTTCATGCAAAGCCAACAGAATTTTTGCGAGATCTTTATAGACGGAGCCATTGCCAGTCTGGACTGGAGGAGACAGACAAGGAACAAACTGAAGGAAAAATTTCTTCAAAGACAGAGCCATGGAGGTTTAGGTCTGGAATCAAGAGGCCTTGGGCTGGGAGAGTGGAGCAGCCCACACGCATGGAGGGGTGAGTTTGCCCCGGAGGTCGAGGGTGGGCATTCCACCTCGATGCTCTGGAAGAGTTTTGCCACCTGAGGTCCCAAAGAGGGTGGAGCACATTCCCAGGGAATTGGGGAGAGCCTGGCTGCCACCACACTGTTCTGAAGGGGTTGAGCGTGTGCCCCGGAGATGGAAGGGAATCCAGGAGCTGCCCCGATGTTTGAGGAGGATGGGGCCGAGAAGGTGGTCTCCCCAATGTGTGGATATGTTAGAGCACTCACCTAAGCGTTTGGAGAGGAAAGGGCTGCCGAAAAGGCCCTTAGGAAGGGTTAGACTCCCACTCTCTCAAGCCCCAAGGATGCAACATTGTTCTGTAAATGACTCTCAGACTTTGAAATCTAATGGAGTTTGTCCTGCAGGTTTTAGGAACTGTTTTGGTCCTGTTAACCCTGTTTTCCTTACTCTTTCTCCTTATGGCAATGGGAATGTTTATCCTATGAATGCCCCTCCTTTGTATATTGGAAGCATATAACTTGTTCTAAGTCCACAGATCCAAAGCTAAAGGAAAAGTATGCCTTAGGACTGACCACGCCTATATTTGATTTTGATTGGATCTTGTACTTAACTATTGTTACTGAAATGATTTAAGTTTCTGTGGTATTGTGGGATGAATGTATTTTGTATTTGGAAAGAATATGTTTTTCTGGGGTCCAGGGGGTGGAATGTGCCGGTTTGAATGTATTATGTCCCCCAGAAAAAGCCATATTCTTTGATGCAATCTTGTGGGGCAGACAGAATAGTGGGGATTCAGTTGGAACATTTGAATTAGGTTGTTTGCATGGAGATGTGCCCTACCCAACTGTAGATGATAACTGATGGGATATTTCCATGGAGGCGTGGCCCCACCCATTCAGGGTGGGCCTTGATCAGTGGAGCCATATAAACGTGCTGACTCAAAGAGATGGAACTGAATGCAGCTGGGAGTGATGTTCTGAAGAGGAGCGAGCTTGCTAGAAAGGAATGTCCTGGGAGAAAGCCATTTTGAGGCCGGAGCTTTGGAGCAGACACCAGCGGCCTTCCCAGCTAACAGAGGTTTTCCGGACGCCATTGGCCATCCTCCAGTGAAGGTACCTGATTGCTGAGGTGTTACCTTGGACGCTTTGTGGCCTTAAGACTGTAACTGTGTAGTGAAATAAACCCCCATTTTATAAAAGCCTATCCATCTCTGGTGTTTTACATTCTGCAGCATTAGCAAACTAGAACACCAGGATATTCTTATGTCTCTGTGAGCAAAGATAAGTATCACCAAAGGGGAAAAAGAAAGAGAGAAACACAGTGCAATAATATGCCTCCAAGCTCTTCTAAAGAAAATATCACAAGGAATCAAATTTTCTCTTTCAGAATGTTTTGAGTTACTTCTAATCTTGCTGAAAAAAACCAATCTCTCATTATAAAATCAAATCAATATCTTGTAAGGCTCCTTGCCAAATTCCAGGGGTCAGATTGGGACAACATTGTGGAAGATGCCCTGGCTTAAGACAACAGAAGTCGTAAGGCCTATGGAAAAAACAAAAAACACCCAGTGTTCTTTTTTATTTTAATTGTTCTTTTTCACTTTAATTTTTATTCTTATTTTTTTGTGTGTGTGGTAATGAAAATGTTCAAAAATTAATTTTGATGATGAATGCACAACTATATAATGGTACTGTGAACAACTGAATGTATGCTTTGTATGATTGCATGGTATGTGAATATATCTCAATAAAAATGAATTAAAAAAAGGTCTATGGAGACTGTATAGTCCACTTAAAGGCATAAAAATTCTAATAGTGTTTAAAAACACTATGTGGGCCAAATAAAATATGTTGATGACCATTCGTGACTCCTCTTCTTAGAGTTCAATACCCAAGGGCATTTTATACCTTTGGGAAACATTTAAAATAATCAAAATTACCATTTTCAAAAGTGAAAGGCAAAGACACAGAGCCTTACCAATAGAATATTGTGCAAACATGTCAGAGGAGTGAAATCTCTGTCAGAAGTTTTAAAGAAAAAATTCAGTATGCCTTTATTGGAAATATTACCTTAACAGAGAAGGATGGGACAGGACAGCAGAAACAAAGAAGACCAGGTGTCATAATTGAGACAGAAGGCCCCAGCAGGGGTGCATGTGCTGCTTTGCAATGGCTGCATTCATTCTTGGGAAGGAAGCCCAGCAGGTGTCAATGGGCAGTTACTCATGTTCACCAATCCCCTATGGAGTACACTGGCTTCCATATTATCTCCCCTGCTGCTTAACATTTAGGAGGTGGGGGGCTGAGAACACCCCAGCATGCTCAGAGAAGGCAGAACTATTTCAGTAGCTACCTGCCCAGTTTAGGTTGTTACTATGCTGACAATGACAACATTCTGCTTTTCTATTTCACTGAAGTTTGGAGTTTTAAGCACAAGAGAAGAATACAACATAAAGGTGGGGTACGAGATAGAAAATGCCTGATGGTAGGAATAATTCTCACAATGTACCCTTAGTCCACACATCTTGATGAACCCTGAACCCATAATTAAGAAGACATGGATTATTAAACCATAAGGGTCTTAAAGAGCCCATTTGACTCCTTTGGGACAAAGAAGTTAATCCTTGTTCTGAATTCACCTTCCAGAGGAGCTACCTAAGGCTCAAATTGTAGCAGGAAGAGTTCAAGCACCCTAGGAATAGAGGCTAAAGTCATTAACCAAGGATGCATTTTTTTACATTTCATATCAGCAACTATTTCTAAGAGGCCCCTAATGCTTGACACTGTGATCTTCTAGGAAAAAGACTGAGGGAGAAAAAAGCAAAGGGAGGAAAAAACTATGAGGACACACACAAAAATCTATAAGATATAATCTGTGCCTTAAAACCATTAACTTTGTAAAACTAAGAACCCCTTTAATAAAAATAAACAATAATAAAAAATTAAGTGCCTCAACCTTATTAGTTGACCACTTCATCTCTCCCTTCTCTTTACCACATGTTTCAGATATAAATAGGCTCTTCATGGACTGAAGCCAACTTCTAATCGTCTCAGCTCCTGAAACCAAGTGTCAAGGATTCAGAGTTACTTGCATATTCTGGGAAAAGGGCAAAAGTACCCTAATGGTAGATTTTAATGAGTCAGTGATGCATGTTGCAACCTCTAGAGCAACCAATAAAAGAATATGAAAAGAGTGCATTGATATCATTACTAAGTGCTTACAGGGGGAAATGGGATAATAAAAATAATCCAAAATAAGGCAAGAAAGGATTAAAAAAATATATATATAAAACAGGCAGCTGAATTTAAAAAACCCAATTGTCAATTTAATTTCAATATAGCAGAAATTATACTATACGTAAAAGGACTAAATATTCCATATAAAACATAAAGGTGGTCAGGCTGGAGGCTGGATTTTTTTATTTTAAGTATATGCTGTTTATAAGAAAATGTAAAACAATCAATTTAATTAATCAAATTAATAAAAAAGAAGAAAAATCATCGATGCACAAAAATATTTGATAAAATTTAACATCATTCATGATTTTTTTGTAAAAAAAAAAAAGTTCTTACACAAACTAGGAATCTTGTCTTAATCTGTTATAGGCTCTCTACACTGACCATACAGCAAGTGTGATACTTAGACATTAAATGCTGAAAACTTATCCTCTGATATTAAGAACAAGACATGAAAACCTCTACTGTTGTTTCTATTCAGTATTGCATTGGAGGTCCTTGCTAGTAAAAGGCAAGAAAATGAAGCAAAAGAAATTAGGAGCAGAAGGAAAAGAGTAGAATTCTCATTGTTTTGCAACTGATATGATTGTGTTAAAAAAAAGAATCTATAGGTAAATTATTAAAATTGATAAATGAATTTATCAAGGTTTCTGGATCATATTTAGAAGCAATTGTACTTACATATACTAGCCCCAAATAGTTTGAAATGGCATATTAAAAAGATACCGTTTATAATACCATCAAATATGAGACATATGAATAAATCTGAAAAAAGATTTATTCTTTTGACTGCAAGTCTTCTACACAGAAAACTATGAAAAATTATCTAGAAAAATCAAAGAAAATCTAAACAAATAGTACCACTGACCATATTTACGGAATGGGAGACTCAACATTGTAAAGAAAAAGATAATGATTCTCCTCAAATTAACATATGGATTTAATTGTTACCCAAATCAAAATCCCAAAAATATATTTTGTGAAAATTTACAAGAGAAATCCAGATTTTATATGGAAATGCAATGAACTAAGAATAGCAAATGCACTAAAGAAGAAAAATGTAGTAGTAGTTGATCTCCCAGATACCAAGACTTGTTCATAAAGCTACACTAATTAAGATAGTGTGGATTGGTGCAAGGACTGAAAAACAAATGGAATAGAATAGAGAGCCCAGAAACATAACCACGCATATAGGGTCACCTAATTTACAATAAAAGTTTGGCACTACAGTACAGAGGAGTAAAGATATTCTTTTCAATAAATGACACTGGGTCAACTGGATATCCATATTAAAATAATAAATTTTAACCCCTCTCTTATACCATGCACAGAAAAAGAAAATAATAATTCTAGATGGAGCATGGAATTAAAAAGTAAAATAAAATAAATCTCCTAGAAAGAGATATTAAGGAATATTTCCATGGCATTCAGGTAGATAAATATTCCTGAACAGAATATAAAATGTATTAACCATAAAAGAAAATTTTGATAAATTTGACTACATTAAACATAAGAACTTCTGTTATCAAAAGACACCATCACAAAAGCAAATAGACAAGTCACAAATGAGATTTTGCAATATATATAACTAACAAAAGGCTCCCATCCACAAAATTTAGAGACCTAACAAATCAATTTTTAAAAAAAAGACAACCCCATAGAAAAATAGGCAAGAAATCTGAACAAATACTTCATAAAAAGTAACCAAATGGCTAGTAAAATTATGGAAAGATACATAACCTTACCGGTAATCAGGAAAATAAAAATTGAATTCACAATGAGAAAACAACACACATCAGAAGAATGGTTAGATTTTAAAATAATGAAAATAGCAAGTGTTGGGAAAGATGTTAAACAATAGGGATGATCATATACTTTTGGTAGGTGTGCATATTGGTACAACGATTTTGGAAATATTTCAGTATTATCTAGGAATTTGAAAAATATTGCACACCCTAAGACCAAGAAATTTCTACCCCATACAGAAACGTTTGCACATTTGCTTCATGAGCCATGTACAAGAATGTTTATGCAGCATCAACACAAAGCAAAACAAATATACATTAGCACATAGATAAATAAAAACAGACTAGTCTATAACAGCACTGTCCAACAAAAATATGATGTGAATCACATATGTAACCTTAAATTTTCCAGGAGCCACATTAAAAAGAAGTAAGAGGAGAGAGAAAAGATGGCGGCTAGCTGAGACGGGGCGAAAAAAACGCCTCCGTGAAAAACACTAGCTAAAAAGCAGAAAGTGACCTAGAATACTGGTTACAGCTATGCACCAACTGAATGAGGGCTCCTAGCTCCAGAGGGGCCATATACTCGGTGAAACCGGGAGTCGGCATCCTGAAACGAGTGAGTAAGCTGTCTGGAAGACCCGCAGCCATGCGGCGGGCTGGGGAAGCCAGGGTTCAGCGTATGGAGACCAGCTGGCTGTTTTAAAAAAAAACAAAAAAAAAAGGAGCCGCTCCAGTAGCAATTGTGGGAACCATGCAGTAAAACACAGCAAGAGGGGGCTGGGCTGGCCTCTTGCTGTCTGGCCGGGAAGATAGCCCACAGCAGATACCTTTGGGTTTGGGGGAATGGAGGGGAGAGCCGGAAGCAGAAAGAAACCCCGCGGCTAGCAGCTAGCCCCCGGAGGGCTGGATAAACTCCTGCCTGGGGCTGTGCCCACAGCCCAAATCCCCGCCAGTTGTCCTGGAGCTGGGAAGGAGGAACGGTGTGAGGAGGAGGGGGCTGAGACACTCCACTCGACCATTTTTGCTTCAGGCTGGGAGTGTGCCACCGCACGGCCCGGCAGCCCGGGGCTTCCCTTGTGGGACGGAGCGCACTGATGACATAGCACAGCCTTCCCTTGGCTGAGCTACTGGAGGAGCACGGCTGGGTGGGGGGATCCGCTCGGAGAACCCAGGGACGCTACACTAAGTCTGGTGCTTTATGGATCAGCGAGAGAGAGAGGCTGGGGCTGAACTGAAATGAATTGCAGCGGCCTTGAATCTCTGGGATCCTGGGGGATTTGAACATTAGAACTGCCCTTCCGTCCTGGCTACCCGTACACATGCCCCACATTCACGGCGGACAGCTCCAGCAACACACCCAAACTGAGTTCTCCAACTGAACCCACAAGAATCATTTCCCCACACAAAGCAGAAAAAAGGTTGAGAACTGACTCGAGGGATATAGGTGACTCACAGATGCCATCTGCTGGTTAGTTAGAGAAAGTGTACATCACCAAACTGTGTTCCTGAAAAATTAGGTCGATATCCCTTTTTCTTTACAACTTGAAAGAGCCCTATCAAGCAAAACAAATGCCAAGAGGCCAAAAACAACAGAAAATCTTAATGCATATGATAAAACCAGAAGATATGGAGAATCCAACTCCAAACACACAAACCAAAATATCGGAAGATACAGTATACCTTGCAAAGTTAATCAAAGATCTACAATCGAGGAACGGAAACATGGCAAAGGATTTAAAGGACATCAAGAAGACCATGGCCCAGGATACAAGCTACATAAAGAAGACCCTAGAAGAGCATAAAGAAGACATAGCAAGAGTAAATAAAAAAATAGAAGATCTTATGGAAATAAAAGAAACTGTTGGCCAAATTAAAAAGATTCTGGATATTCACAATACAAGACTAGAGGAAGCCGAACAACATCTCAGTGTCCTAGAAGCCCACAGAACAGAAAATGAAAGAACAAAAGAAAGAATGGAGAAAAAAATTAAAAAAATCAAAATGGATCTCAGGGATATGATAGATAAAATAAAACATCCAAACTTAAAACTCATTGGTGTCCCAGAAGGGGAAGAGAAGGGTAAAGGTCTAGAAAGAGTATTCAAAGAAATTGCTGGGGAAAACTTCCCCAACCTTCTACACAATATAAATACACAAAGCATAAATGCCCAGCGAGCTCCAAATAGAATAAATCCAAATAAACCCACTCCAAGACATATTCTGATCAGACTGTCAAATACTGAAGAGAAGGAGCAAGTTCTGAAAGCAGCAAGAGAAAAGAAATTTACCACATAGAAAGGAAAGAACATAAGACTAAGTAGTGACTACTCAGTGGCCACCATGGAGGTGAGAAGGCAGTGGCATGACATATTTAAAATTCTGAGAGAGAAAAATTTCCAACCAAGAATACTTTGTCCAACAAAACTCTCCTTCAAATTTGAGGGAGAGCTTAAATTTTTCACAAACAAACAAATGCTGAGGGACTTTGCTGATAAAAGACCTGCCCTACTTCCGATTCTGAGGGAGCCCTGCTGGAGGAGATACAGGGAAAGGAGAAAGAGATATAGAGAATTTTAACAGACATATATAGTACCTTACATCCCAAATCACCAGGACACTCACTTTTCTCTAGTGATCACAGATCTTTCTCGAGAAGGGACCATAAGCTGGGACATAAAACAAGCCTCAAGAAATTTAAAAAAAAAAAACATTGAATATACTCAAAGCACATTCTCCAACCACAATGGAATACAAATAGAAGTCAATAATTTTTGAACTGTAATTCCACTAGTTACTTCCTACATGACATAAAATACACAAACTCTAAGGACAAATCAGTGGTTTTGAACTCAAGGTAAAATATGTAATTTTAGACAACTATATAAAGGTGGGGGAATGAAGGAGTATAGGAACATAGTTTATATGTCCTATTGAAGTGAAGGTGGTATCAAAGAAAAACAAGATTGATATGGATTTAAGAGGTTAATTTTAAGCCCCACAGTAAACACAAAGAAATTATCAGAGGATATAACCATAGAGATGAAAAGTAGAGTTTGGGTTAAGAGAAATGGGGGAAGGGGCAATGGGGAGTTAAGAAATGAATGTAGGGTTGCTGTTTGAGGTGAAGGGAAATTTCTAGTAATGGATGGTGGAAAAGAGCATTACAACATTCTAAAGGTGATTAATCCCACTAATGAAAGGCTAGGGAGGGAGTGGAATGGGAAGATTTAGGCTGTATATATGTTTCCACAACTGAAAAAAAAAAAAAGTCAGTCTAACTAGATGACAACTGAATGCTAAGGATGAACTTGGATGGGACAGGAGGATACAGGACAAGTGGCTCAAAGGGACACAGTTGAGACATAAGGAAAAGGAAATATAGAATGTAAGCTTTGTATCATTGTTGAATCTATTGTACCTCTTAGCTGCGCTTAATGGGATTGCATGAAAGAATGTTCTTGTTCATGGGAAGTGTATACGTGAATTATAGTGAATGCTCAAGGATGTGTGCAGCTAACTCTCATATGTTCAGATGACAGAGCAATAGATGATGGATGATAGGGAAGGAGGGAGGGAGGGAGGGAAAGAAATAGCAATGTGACAGCAAGTTAAAGTTGGTGGATTGAGCTACTGGGGGAGGGGGGGTCAGGGTATGATGGAATTTTGTGTATGGGGCTAGTATTGTTTTTGCAACTGTTCATATAACTTTGAATTTATTTCAAAATAATAAAAATAATAAAAATAAATTAAAAAAAAGAAGTAACAAATAAGGGAAATTAATTATAATGTATTTTATTTCATCCAATATATCCAAGTTATCATTTCAACATGGAAACAGTATTAAAATTATTAGCTATTTCACACTTTTTGTACTAAATTCTTTTAAATCTAGTATGCACTTTATACATCAGCACATCTCAAATACGTACTCAAGAGCCACATGTGACTAGTGACTCCATCAGACAGCTCATCCCTATAGTAATTAAATGAACAAATTATAGCTACATAAAAGAACATGGATGAATCTCTCAAACAGTATTAAACAAAAGAAATTCAGACACAAGAGAACATATACATATGATTCCACCTAGTTCAAAAACAGACAAACCTAAACCCACAGTGTCAGAAGTAAGAATAACATATTGCTGTCTTTGGGGAGGAGGGACAGAGTGGTGATTGGAAGTAAGCAGATTTGTGGTGCCATGGTTCTGGCAGTGTTCTATTTCTTAATTTGGGTTTATCACAGATGTTTGCTTTGTGATAATCATCAAGCCAGATATTTAGGCTTTGTGCACTTTTCTGTATGTGATATAATTCACAATTAACTTTTTTAACGTAAAAGAAACAACTGACAGCCAAATAGCAGAATCTAAAAAGAAGATGAAATCACTGAAAAGGATTTAACAATTACCCAAACAGGGAGCAATCAGAGCTAAAGAAAGTCCACACACCTTGACTGATTTACTTAATGGAAATATACCATAGATCAGGGAAAAAGGAATACCATTCTGGAGGCTGAGAAGACTGTACCTCTAAAACGAACCTATTACAGGTTCCAGAAGGAAATATCAGAAAAATGAGACTCAAATATTCAATAGCTTGCTTCATAGCATATAAAAGTAAAGAGTAGAAATGTCAAATTAAAGCCACAGGTACTGGATCTTGCCCACAGACATGTTTCATTTGACTTGCACGCTTTTAAAAAAAACTAATCATAATTGAGCTGAAATTTTTACATTGAGAGGGTTCCAGGTTCTCTCCCACAGAACAACAGTGTGCTCTCATTGGTCAGCACTGTCCCTTCAGCCAATATCACCCATTTACTTACCTGTGTTGCCACAGTGTCAAACCAAGATTTAAATTTCGGTTTCTCTAGTTTCAAAGCCCTTTCCTTTCCAAAACCTCATACGTCTTCCAGAGATTATGGGAGGTGAAGGTTGAGAAGAACAGAACAACTAAATACTTATATTTAAATTTAATATTCCTCCTTTCCTCAAACTTCAAGAGTATTTCCCCTATTAGAAGAAGCATGTCTTTTCAATTTTTAGTGCCTTCCCCCATCAGCTATTTCTAAAAGTTGCTAGTTATTTTATATAACAGAATGGTTCTGAAGCTTGGTGTGACAAGGAACCATTTGAAGTAGTAGTCATGGTAATTTATTCAGGAGTACATACCATTTCCCAGATCATTTGGTTCCAAAAATCCTTGAATAAGAGATTTAAATGGGTCATCACAATTATGGAGGACCATTCAGGAATACCCTAAAGTATTTACACAGCTACATGTACAGAGATGTTTGCGAGATTCAGTGATACAATATATGCAATTATGCTTTGAAAAGTGTAGCTCACTGCATTATATGTAAGAATTTGTTAATTAAAGTAACGTGGAAATTTATTGATAGAAATAGAACAAGAGAATGACACTGTTTCTAAAGCAACATTCAACTTTTAGTTAGCAAATGAATACACTATAGCACAGTGTATTAGTTAGAGTTCTCTAGGGAAACAGAACCAATGGGAGTTGTCTGTAAATATGAGATTTTATAGAAATGTCTCATGTAACTGTGGGGATGCATGAGTCCAAATTCCGTAGGGCAGGCAGCGAGCTGGCAACTCCAATAAAGGATTTCGATAAACTCCCCAGGAGAGGCTGGCTGGCTGAAGTAAGAGTTCTCTCTTTTCTCCCTTAAGTCTTCAACTGATTGAATTAAATCCAACTGGGTGAATTCTCCCATTGTGGAAGACACACCCATCATTGATGTAATCAGCCACAGATGCAATCAAGTAACTGACAATATAATAAACCAGCCTTCTGGTTTATTAACCAGACACAAATGCCCTTTCAGTAATGGTTAGGCCAGTGCTTGCTTGACCAGATACTCAGGCACAATCACCTGGCCAAGTTGACACATGAACCTAACCATCACAGTCCACCCCTTGTCAACTTGGCAGCTATACACATCACCTTAAACCATACTTAATTGCTAAATAGAACACAATAACAGACACGTTTTGCCTAATAAGACTCAGCTGTCCTGTGTACAACCAGAAATGCACTAAATCTCTCCAGAATAGAGTGCAGGTCCTTAGAGGACATTCACTCTTAAACTTGATATCCTATAACGTAAATATTATGAAATTAACATTACAACTATGTCATATGAAAAGGGGATAAGATAGAGAAGAAAACAAAGATATTTGCTTTATGGACAAATACAAACATACTCATAACAAAACAAGGAGGAAATATTCATGCCATTATAGTCCTTGTTTCTGTAACTGGTAACATGGTCATAGTTCATTTTTATCACTACTTTCTTCCACTGCCTATTCCATGTTCCCTTTACCCTCAGCAAGCACTTCAGCTGGCCATGTTCTTTGCCTGGTGGGGTGATACAGACCTTCATTCATGAAGTTTTGGGACCATCGGTAGTCCTGCCTGGATTGGGTTGTTGCAGTTTTCTATTGACCTTAATCACAGGGCATGGTACTACTAAGAGATGTCCTAGGGGATCTCCTGTATTCCAGAAAAACTCTTCTTTACCTCTGTTGTGTAGTTGCAGTGCTATTTCCCCTTGATAGTCAGGATCAATCACCCCAGCCAGTATAGTAATCTCCTTCCTTGCCTATTCTCATGCCTTTGGGCATAAGAAGCCCAAATTGGCCAGGTGACAGTCTTAACTTCCAGTTCAGTGGAATCATTGTTGTCTCCTGGTGGGAGCAGTCCTTCTTTTGGAACTAAGACTTGTAGACCAGCAGAGCTTAATGTTGCAGGAACAAGAAGCAAAAATTTTCCTAGTGGATCACTAGGAGCGATAGTGAGTGGTGCCACTCCAATTTCCACCCCTTGATTCCTGGACCCGTGAATCCTGGCTATGGGAGAAACAGCACCATAGACTGGACATTGATTCAGAGCATACACAGCCTCCTGGAGGACACTGGCCCAGCCCTGCAAGGTGTTGCCACATAGCTGGCACTATAATTGAGTCTTCAACAGGCCATTCTACCATCCTATCAACCCAGCTGCCTCTAGATGATGGGGAACATAGCAAGACCAGAGAATTCCATGAGCATTCCCTCACTTCATTTGCTGTGAAGCAGGTTCCTTGATCAGAAGCAATGCTGTGTGGAATACCATGACAGTGGATAAGGCATTCAATAAGTCCATGGATGGTAGTTTTGGCAGAAGCATTGCATGCAGGGAAGGCAAACCCATATGCCAAAAGCATGTGTCTACATGTGGTCCAATGTAATCAACCTGCCACCAGGTAGCAGGCTGATCACCTCAGGGAATGGTGCCACATCTGAGACTGAGTGTGGGTCTCTGCTGCTGGTAAATTGGGCACTCAGCAGTGGCTGTGGCCAGGTAGGCCTTTGCTGAGTGGAAGTCCATATTGCTGAGCCCTTGCATAATCTCCATCCCTACTGACAGGAGTGGCTGGGGAAAGAGTCTGACTGGTATCCATAGAACAGGTCATATTATCTACTTGTTATAAAAATCTTCCTCTGCTGAAGTCACCGTCTGATGAGTATTCACATGAGACACAAATATTTTCATGTTTTTGTCCACTCAGAAAAGTCTATCCACACACCTCTTCCCCAGACTTCTTTATCATCAGTTTTCCAATCATAGCCTTCCAAGTCCCTGACCATCCAGCCAAACCATTAGCAACAGCCCATGAATCAGTATACAAATGTACCTCTGGCCAGTTCTCCTTCCAAGCAAAGTGAAAAACCAGGTACACTGCTCCAGGTTCTGCCCACTGGGAGGACTTCCCCTCACCACTGTCCTTCAGGGACATCTCAGAAAGGGGCTGCAAAGCTGCAGCTGTTCACTTTCGGGTGGTGCCTGCATATCATGCAGAACCATCTGTAAACCAAGCCCAAGTTTTCTCTTCCTCAGTCAACTGATTGTAAGGAATCCCCCAAGAGGCCATAGCTCTGGGCTGGGAAAGAGAAGGTAATGTGGCAGGAGTGGGGGCCATGGGCATTTGGGCCACTTCCTCATGTAACTTACTTGTATCTTCAGGACCCACTTGAGTCCTATCTCGTATATACCAATTCTGTTATGCAAAATACCAGAAATGGATTGGCTTTTATACAGGGGGTTTATTTGGTTACTAATTTACAGTCCTAAGGCCATAATGGTGCCCAAACTAAGGCATCAACAAGAGGATGCCTTCACTGAAGAACTGCCAATGGCATCCAGAACACCTCTATCAGCTGGTATGTGGCTGGCATCTGCTGGACCTTTGCTCCCAAACTCTGGGTTTCATCTTTTAGCTTAGCATCTCCAAACGTCCTTCTGTCCACAACTCCAAGCATCTCTAATCATCTCTAAGCCTCAGCAAGCATCTGGGCCTGTGTCAGCTCTTTTTAAAGGGCTCCAGTAAACTAATCAAGGCCCACGCCGAATGGGCGGGGCCGCACCTCCATGGAAATGAATTAGTAAAAAGTATCACCCACAGTTGGGTGAGTCACATCTCCATGGAAACACTCAACAAAAAGTTTCCAGCCTAATCAAAAGACTAATAAATCTGCCCCCATAAGATTGCACTAAAGAACATGGCTTTTTGTAGGGGACATAATATATCCAAACTGGCACACATGGTATGATTTAGGAATGATTAAATTTTCTCTGCTCCATTTAATACAAGTGGAAAGTTCATGCTACTCAGCCCTTTTGGCCCAAGGCTCCAAGGCAAACATCTCCCTGCTAATAACTGGGCAGTGGCTCCAAGAGAGAAAAAGGAAATAGGAACCTTAACTGTACTAAAACACAATTGAGACTATTCCAAGAATAAGCAATCAAATCCTAATTCCATCAACAGCTCCAAGCAAAGTTTACAGTACCACCGTGGCCTCCTGCTTCACCATCTTGCATCTCTCCCTATTAAGGTCTGACCTTAATAAATCTGCTTTCTTTAACCTATAGCACATTCCAGAGCATTTATGATATCCAAAGATTTGGAGACTGAAGGGAACTATAAGTTTCACTGACACCTAAGTGATTAATCTGGATATACTTAATTGTAGTAAATAAATTTAAAATGGCCCTGTTTTCACAATAATAAATCTACTGTCTCCACAATCTACGGTATTTGTTACATGCTTGCTGCATGGATCGTAAAATAACAGCACTGATAACAATGAAGCAGTATCAACCTATTTAACTTTTAGTTTTATCTACCAGTGAGGTAAATCTCATAATTGTTCATTGCTTCAGTTTATCCCACTCTGAAAGAAGTTGTTTTGGTTATCCTCCATTCACCTTACAGCAAAGACCATTGTTGACTAAAGCCTCTAGCTATGGAAGGAAGTAACACATTTGTCAAAGGACACTGACATGCGCCACGGTATGCACAGCTGTGAAAACTAAAAGAAGCCAGGCTATGAGGACAATCTGTCTGTGATATCCTTTCCCTCACTGACTGCCAAGGCCGATTCTGGCCAACTAGGTTGGTGTCCCTTTCTTCTCCTATAATTCCTGACACTAGAAGTTATAACCAAGAAAACTTTCCCCAAACAGCAGGAGTACCTCTCTGACAAATTTTTGAGGGTCGCTCTATTTTCCTTCTCCAAGAGAATAAAATCAATCCTTCATAACCACTGTGTTTCAAATATATACTAATAGCTCACACATGAGTGAATTAAAATAGAGTAGAAAAGAGCCAGATAAAGAGCTTTCATCCTTTTCCACTAAAAAACAAATTAGATTCCATCCCTCAACACCGTCAAAGGCTCTTAACACCTTCCAATGTCCAATCTACTCTCTGTCTTCTCTCAAAAAGTAAAATTTAATTACAAAAATTCAATTCCAAAGTATCCTTCTTGTTCTCAGGGATGATTTTCCAGACTTGATTACATCCAGTGTTAAGGACATGTCAAGGCGAGAGATCAACAAACAGTATTTGATCTATCAGCTGAATCCTTTAGCTCTACCAGAAGCAGTGGTGAGGTGGGGCAGGACCAGCAGAAAGTGGGAAAAGGAGAGTGTTTGCCAAATGTTGACACAGACACCAGGCATATCCACACAATGACATCACCAAAAGTTATACAAGTGCTGTCTAAATCTGAGAAAACAATCAACTGGCCCATCTGAGAGTGTAGCAATAGTAGCCACTACTTACTGAATATTTAACTCAGTGCCATTTACATGTATTATCTCATTTAATCCTCTCAGCCACTCTAGGTAGGTATTATTATTATTATTTCCCCATTTTACCAAAGAAAACTCCATGAGTTATTTGTTATTGTTTAAAAAAACAACCCCAAAACTTAGCAGCTTAAAACAACAAGCATGTTTTATCTCACACAGTTTCTGAAGATCAGGAATCCAGGAGCAGCCTTGGTAGGCAGTTCTGGCTCCAGATCTCATGAGGTTGCAGTCAAGAGGTCAGTCAGGGATGCCGTCAGGTGAAGGCTTAACTGGGACTGAAGGATCCACTTCTAAGCTCACCCATGTGGCTTTTGGCCAAAGACCACAGTCCTTGACATGGATCTCTCCATAGGGCTGCTCCTTCCCCAGAACAAGTGGTCCAAAAGACAGAGCAAGCCTGTCTTCTACACCCTAATCTCAGCAGTAACACCACAATTCTGGCTGTGGTAGGGGATTATATAAGGCGATCACTGAGGACCATCTTGGAAGACGACTACCACAGAAACAATGCACAGAAAGGTATTAACTTGCCCAAGTGGAGTTAGTATGGGAGAAATCAAGATTTAAACCCTGGGATTGTGATTCTAATAGGTGCACTCAACGTTTAGAACCATTAAGGTATTATGGAGCCGATATGGGGGAAACTGGGAAAAGAGTAGAACATGCAGACCTAATGGACTACCTGTCTTGTTTGAGAGTCCACCCCATAAAGGATTGGGCCTCAGAGTTCCCACTCCATTTGGCTCCAGCCCAACTGGAAGTTTCACCAGGACATGGTGTTCTTAATGTCAGACTCTCAACTTGTTTGCTTGTTCTTTTTTCCTCTAGTATCAAATGTTAGAAGTTTTATCCAAATCCAAGTCTTTGTCTAAAACCAAAGACTTGGGATGGGGCACATGACACAACTCAAAGGTGGTACTAGCTCAGCAGGCTTTAAGAGTAAAACAGCATATTATTTTCTCAAGGTTCCTTCCAATGCCCTGACTTGGAAATAATTTCTTTCTTCAGCTAAACACAAAGGGAAGAAATAGATTTTCAGTGGCTTTCTTAAAGATTAGTAGCCATATTTCTTTAACAGACATTCATTTCCTGGATTAGACACTAAGGGATTTATGTTATCATTCTATTTTATTTATTTTCTGCATCTGTGGATTATAGAGCAGATCATGTTAAGTATAATGCTTTGAAAGGACTCTTCAGAGGAAGAACTAAATGAGTTTTCTCATCTATTCTTAATATTACCCCTACTGAATGCAGACAGCAACAGGAAAATGCAAAGCTATTATTTTTAATGTCAAATGCCTTACTAGTCCAATAAAAGAGGGAAAGATATTAAAGTTTTTATACAGCAAGAACCAGATAGCACATATCTTCAAGAAACACATCTTAATCAAATTGAACATAGGAAATTAAAAAGAAAATGGATGGTGAAGGTATCCATCCTCATTTAATTAAAAAAAAGAGCACTGGCAATTCTTATGAACAAGAGAGCATGTCTTTGTTCCTTTCAGAAGTGTAGTGTGAATTAATTTTGGTTCAGAAGGTTCTGAAGAGAACACCTGAGAAAGTGCTGTACTCAGTCTTCAGATTAAAAGAAATGTCCCTTCTTTTAGGTGGGTCCATTTTACATTGGAAAGTAACACCCTGAGGGAGGAGATGTGGACTTCAAATCCAGCTCTGCAGTCTTGACCAAGGGGATTTAAAATGCCTTCCTGATGACCTCACAGGGTGGCTGTAAATATCAGGTGAGATAACTCATTTGAAGCGCTGAGAAGCAAAAAACTCTGTGCTAGTAAAAGGTGGGGGAAGTGGTGTTATATTCACTAAAGCTGTCTACATAAAACACTTCAAAACTGGGCTTTAAACTAATTCAGCCAAATTGCCATAACCCAAGAATAATCATAATAGTAAATGTTTACAGAGTACTTACCACCAGCCAGGCCCTGGGTGTTATCATATTTAATCACTGCAAGAAACTTAAACACTACTGTTAATCCCACTTTACAGATGAGCCAACAGGTTTCAAGAAGTTAAGCAACTTTCCTAAGGTCACACAGCTTTAAAGAGCCAGCCTCTGGATTTGAGCCCAAGTATATGACTGATTCCTACCCCCAGTGTTAATAAACCCTGTACCACTCTGCTCCGTACTGATGCAGCCACTTTGCTCTCCAGAGTTAAGAATTACTCTGTCCTTCTTCAGAGTACAGAGTGCAAAAAATGCCTCCTGCTGATAGCACAAACACACACACACATTCACACACATATACACATATGCACACACACACCTTCACTGACATTTTAGGTTACATTCTGTAAATCAAACATACTCCTCAACACTAAATGAGGTTTAATTAACTTGATTATGAAGCTGAGCCAAGTTTGCAAATATATGGAGGCATGCATCCATTTTTCATGTCATGCTTTGAGCATCAGTAAAGAATAATTCAATAAGGATGCTACTGGTTTGATATCCTAAGTGGAAGTGGAAAAATATTGCAGATTTCACAACCATGTGTAAAGGAAAAAATGGAACTCCCTGTAGAAGAGAGCATGCAATGGTGCAAAATGAGGCACTCTTTAAAAAATTTTTAATGATTTCTTAAGAGCAGAGAGGTGTGTTTTTGGTTTCTTTTTTTTTTTTTCCTTTCATTTGTTTGTTGTTGTTTAAGTGGAAGAGAGTTTTATTTGCCTGCTAAAATTAAGTTCATTATTCTAAAATCAAGAACATATTACTGAACACCTACTATATACACTACATGGAAGAAGATGCAAAGAAAAAACACTACCCTTGTCTTAAGGAGCTTGCAGTCTATTTGGGCAGATAAAATATACACCATGCAAGACAATTAACCACACAAGGCTACAAAAAGCAGCTCAAATCACCAGTATAAGAAAGAAGTGATCTATAAACAGATAATAACTTAAGCCAAAAATAATTAACAGACTCCCATAAAAGAATTGCGGGATGATTCAGAGTCAGAATTCAGGGCTCACTGCTAAAAACAAATAGTCACAGTGACTGTGCTGCTCCTGGACAGTGGCCCTCAGGTCCTTTCCTCACCCTGCTCCTGCTTGGCTTTGCCCCAGAGGAGCTGATATGGGCAGGATGCTTTCCTGAGCTCTGACAGTTGGTTTCTGCCTGGGTTTGGCCACAGGAGATGGGTGGGACAGTTTGGGAGGCAGGGAGATGCCAGGATGTGTCTCTTCCTCCTTTCTGTCTGGACTCTGTTGTGTCTTTTCCACATTTCAGTCCCATCCCAGCAGCCCACGTGGTTTCAGTTTCCTCTGGCCAACCCCAGCCATGGGCTCCTTTCCTTCCTCTCCAGTCTTCCTATTGTCACTAGTCTCTGGGTTGCCTCGCTGTCCCCTAGGTGATTTCTCAGCCTCTCCCATCACTTGTGTAACTAGATCCCTGCACTAAATTTCCACTGGCTTAAGTTCTCAGAATGGTTGGCATTTCCCTGGTTGAACCCTGTTTTAGATCCCTACAAGGAGAGATGGAGACAGGCATTCCTGTGAAAGTGATGTGCTGAGGGAAAGCGCTCAGGAGAAAGGGAGTGAGGGGAGCAGGAGGGACAGGGAAGAAAAGCTAAGCAAGGATATGTCACGCCTGCAAATGAGCTTCATCCTGGTCCTATAGGGTACTCTGGATGACTCACTGTTCCACAAAATGGGCCCACCTTGGGGAAAAGGGGTTACCAACCATCCCAGCTGCCTGAGACTATGGGGTTTCTTGGAATGTGGGATTTCAGCACTAAACCAGGACAGCTCCAGGCAAATCTGGATGTTTTGGTCATCCTATGTGACATTCCGTCATTGGGGTGGTGAGGGGACCTTCAAGGTGAGACTGAGAGTGTGTCTCCTGAGAAGGGCCATCGGTGAGCTGTAGAAGCCAACAGTCACATCAGCTGGGGACGGGTTCACCGGCCAGGTGAAGGGACCTGGGCAGGACACCACAGCATCCACGACATGCCCTGACTGACACCTTTTCCTTCAATTCAGCATCCAGGCTGTTATATTTCAGTAGTCATCCAATATATCTACAGCTCAAAAGCTACAGTCAATTTCTTCATTAAAACCAAAAGATTAAATGATCATCAATTCCTCACTTTTTTTCATTACATATTTTCATTTCTTCTTTTTAAGACAAAAAGAAGAGGGATTGTAAAAAGTGAGTTAAATTTGATGTTTCATAGTATTTCAGAATTTTGAGGTAGCCTGAACTCTCTGGATAAAAATCTCGATTGATGTTTATTAGCCCCACAAGCAGTGTTTTAGTGAGTGGGAGACACAAGCCCTGGAGTCGGCAGATCTGGATTCCTACTCTGCTGCTTAGTCTCTCTGAGCCTCAGTTTCCTGCTTTTGAAAATAAGGCAAAATCCTGGACTCAAAGGAGAGTTGGGAGCTTACACATACTAGGGCATGTAAAGTTATCAGGACATCAGAATATTCCATATGTTGTGGCTCTTATGATAACATTAGTTCTGAGAAAATAATCTGAAAGCTTGATTTCTAAACCAGTCAGCATTATAAAGTTCAATGAGAGACTTTGCTAATAATTAAAAGCTAGGTAGTGGCTCGAAACTGTTTCCTCTCTGCAGAAATTGTACAGAATCGGATTCAGCCAAGACTATACTCGAACTGACACTTGAAAAGATTTATATCTTGGCCTTCTATCAAATGATTCTAGGATATTAAGTAGTGTAATCACTTTAGAGAAAGCCAAAGGCATTAAAAAATATTTTAAATAACGTGAATGAATCATGTGACTTCAGTGTTAACATTAATGTGTGTTGTGTGTTGTGTGTGTGTGTGTGTGTGTGTGTGTGTGTGTGTGTTTGAATAAGGCTTTAGTATATAATTCAATTCAGGGACAGGACTGAGGATGCTCAAACTGCATCTCATCCATGCTTTTCACACTGTAAGCACGGTTCAGTAGCTGCATTAACTTATAAGTGGGCTTATCTTAGTAATTCAAATAATTGCTTTCATATTTTCAACATCAACCAGGTATGAAGTTCTGTATAAAAGCTTTAGAAAATTCCTGGGAGAAGAAAAATATCTATAGATCTGCATATAAAACTATATACCATGCCCACTTTCTCCTCCAAATGTAAGAGGTAAAACATAGATACGTTGAATACCCATTTCCCAGTTTGCCAGAAAAATGAGATCACTATGTCTAAATCTTTGGTAAACTGTAGAGGCCCTTATAAGTATATGGTTTTATTATCATAAGTATTATGAAATTCAGAACATCATTTCACACACACACACACACACACACACACACACACACACTGCTACAGCCAAATGTGCAAACTGCAAGAGTGGGAGGGGAGGCTGGTTCTTCTCAGCTTTTTGACAGGACGGCAAATTTTCTTCCCTAAAATAAACTTAGTTTGAGATAGAACTGAAAAGATTTGGCAAATACAAATATCCGCTGGTAACTAGACATGAATTATAAACAATACCTACCCAGGGTTATAAGCATTAATGGGGTTAAGTGGAATTTCACACTTGAGGGATTTCATATGCTCAAACTTGACCCAACTTCAGAAAATATGTGGCTTTACTGTAAAATGCCCTAGAGACTTAAGAGGCATGCTGTTAGTTTGTGGGCAAGAAGCAGCAGAATTTAAATCAGAATGGAAAATTAAACACATGGCACTCTCCCCTGGCCTTCTGTTTCTGTCAGAGTGGGAAAGAATCTTTACATGACTCCTCCCTCTTTCTAACCCTCACATCTAGTCACCAGCCTGATTCTACCTCATAATGTTTCTCATGGCCACTCTTTTTCTCTCTATTCCCACACCATTGCCTCAATGCCTTGACATCTGGACATTTTGACACAGTCCTTCCTTCCAGACTCAGGTCCTAGAGGAACTCTCCCACCCAAAGTCTCTTCCCAAATCAACTCATCTCCTCTGCAGCCAGATCAGTTCTCCTAAAACAGTAGGGCCAAAGAAAAATAGGCCCACAAAACACTCCAGGGAAACAGAAGTTCAATGGTCAAATCAATTTGGGAAACATCACTTACCATACCCCCTCTTGCAGAATCACATTATCAGAGTTATTACAGGTCCTGAGAAGTGCTGTAGCAAAGAAATCAGCTAAGCCTTATGTAACCCAGGTTCTCCAAACTGAAAAATGATAACCAACAACCCCTATAAGGTAGGTACAACTATTTTTGCATTTTACAAATGGGGAAACTGAGGCCCTACAAGGTTAGATAACTCACTGGGGTTCACACTGAGTGACAGAGCCAAGGTTCAAGCCTGGAAGACTGACTCCAAAGCTAAACACTTTTTGATAGCCTAAGAACTAAAAATTGAGAAATACTCTCCTGATCTTAAATTTTGTATTACCTCAGGCTTCTGATCAAAAGAATTCCATCAAGTCTCCCTAAATACCATTTATATTCTTTAATTTAGATTCTTTAATTTAGAAAACCTTGCAATTCAATGTGAGGCCCAAGGATCAGCAGCACAGGCATGGTCTGGGTGCTTATTAGCAATGCAGAATCTCAGGCCTCACCAAGCCCTCCTGAACCAGAATGTACATTTATCAGTGCAGAATCCCCAGGAGTGTACATATTGCAGTTTGAGGAATCACTGCCTTTAAGGCATTTCAAGACCTTAGAGCATGATCTAGCCTCAATTAAGGTTTAGGTCTCTTCTCTTACTATTCCTCCAGTAGGAAGCTTGTCTTCCACAAACCACGTTTCCTGGAGTCATCAGCCTGGCAGCAAAATAGGGCAATATTAGTCATCAAACTGTATCTCTCTGACTCAGCCCTGCACCTCCACCCTGCTCTTCCTTACCCCTCAAACTCCTCCCAGATAGTTCTGGGAGTTCCCTGCATGTTTCTCACATTGTCCTAGAGACTGGGGTCTGCTGGTTTCCTCTTCTCTATTCTGTGGCTGTCTCCTTCCCCTGCCAGTACCAAAACAGGCAACCATGCCACCAAAAAGTGGTGGACCAGTGCCTGCAGGGATACCTCCCGTGCTGGGTAAAATTTATTCATTTTACAAAATGATTCCTTACAAGGATTTCTCAAAAATGCATTACTAGAATAATTTGATTGACAAGAGTATCTTCCACACAACTTTCTAGAGATGTGAGATAAATGTGTGCACTTTTTGGAGCACAAGTTGTGTCCCTGTGGCGAAAGCATAGAGAAAGGAGATGTTCTAGTTTGCTAATGCTGCTGGAATGCAAAACACCAGAAATGGATTGGCTTTTATAAAAGGGGTTTTATTTGGTTACACAGTTATAGTCTTAAGACCATAAAGTGTCCAAGGTAATGCATCAACAATCCAACCTTCACTGGAGGATGGCCAGTGGCATCCGGAAAACCTCTGTTAGCTGGGAAGGCACATGGCTGATGTCTGCTGTGGAGTTCTGGTTTCAAAATGGCTTTCTCCCAGGATGTTCCTCTCTAGGCTGCAGTTCCTCAAAAATGTCACTCTTAGTTGCTCTTGGGGCATTTGTCCTCTCTTAGCTTCTCCGGAGCAAAAGTCTGCTTTCAAAGGCCATCTCCAAATGTGTCTGTAAACTGCAGTTCCTGTGCATTCTTCAAAGTGTCCCTCTTGGCTTTAGCAAGCTCGCTCCTTCGGTCTGAGCTTGTATAGTGCTCTAGTAAACTAATCAAGGCCCACCCTGAATGAGCGGGGCCACACCTCCATGGAAATTATCCAATCAGATTTATCACCCACAGTTGGGTGGGGCACATTTCCATGCAAACAACCTAATCCAAACGTTCCAACTTAATCCCCACTAATACGTCTGCCCCACAAGATTGCATCAAAGAATATGGTTTTTTCTGGGGGACATAATACATTCAAACTGGCACAGGAAGGAATGAAAACCTAAAGACCTGCCCCAAGGGAAAGATTTAAATGAGCACCTGTGACCCAGAAGTTCCACAGTTTAAATGGACAGAACTGAGAAAGATGTGCAGACGTCTCCTAGACTAAAGAAGGGGAATCAGGAGGTAGAAAGGCCAGTAGAGAGGAAGGAAGGTGACTTTCAGGTATGACCACTGGTCCAGTGCCAAGGAAACTGGCCAGTGATGGCTCAAAACCACAGATGAAGAAGATAGCATCTGTCTCCTATTGTCAAAGTGAGGACGGCGGCCAGGACAGGAAATTGTCCCCAGAACATGAAGGCTTCCTACTCGTTATACTCCACAAAGAGCAAAGAGGATAAGATGTGAGACAAGGACACAGAAGGCAAGACTAAAACCATATTTCAAAACAATCAGTCAGGTCCAAAGACAGAAAACAACAAAGGAAAAGGGCAGGGAGTTATCCTG
This sequence comes from Choloepus didactylus, assembly GCF_015220235.1. NCBI lineage: Eukaryota > Metazoa > Chordata > Mammalia > Pilosa > Megalonychidae > Choloepus > Choloepus didactylus. The sequence goes on from NC_051308.1 coordinate 146,570,172, forward strand.
GTTACTTCCCTCAGCCTTGCCCATTCATCCAATCAATCACAAAGTCCAGCTGGAAAATATATATATATATATATTCATTCACTTTTGTCCACTTCCACTACAATCTTCCTTGCCTAGGTTATTTCTCATCCTAGATAATTACAGGGACTTCTACCTGGTCCCCTTAAATTTACCCTTGGCCTTCTTCTAATTCATTCTTGACACTGTAGCCCAGTCCATCTTTGAAAATTACCAATCTGATTCTGTCACTTTCCCATGTAAAACCTTTGTGAATCCCCAGTGTTCTTAATACACTATACAACCATGTACAGGACCTGACAGAGAAAGCCCGCATCATGTGGTGCCTCTGCCCATCCTGTCTAATCAATCACTCCTCTTCCCCTGCTCTCTTCCCTCCAGTCATGGTGACTTTCTTTCTATGCCTTGTACACCCCAAGGTTTTTCCTAACCCAGAGACTGTGTATGCCATTCTCTACCCGTGGACATCTCTTCCACATCCTCACACACACTGTTTGGCCACCCCATCCCAACCCTCTCTCTAGCTTCCTTCTCTTTCCTTGACTCATCTTAGATGCCACTGTCTCCAGACTCCCTGAGACTAGATAGGATACCCCGTTATGCCTCCTTATATTCCCCCCAATACGCCCAACTGTCTTGATAACACATTTCACAATTTTATTTAACTTATTACTTATGTATTTAATATAATTAATTTCTGCAGGTGCCATGTGTGTAGAAATCATATTTAACTCATTTATTACTGCATCACCAGGACATGGTACACCGTTTGGTATAATGTAGGGACTTATTAAATGTCTGTGGAAGAAAGGGAGGGAGAGAGGGACCAAGAGAAACAGGAGTGGAGGAACAGAGGAAAGAAAAAAGAGAAGAGCTAACTGTTTTTCAGGCATATTAGGCAGTCAGTAATTAAGATCTTTCTCCCCCCATCAAACTCTTAAAACAGTGCTGCCTGACAACTTTGTTAACTGACTTTGCTTGGCACCACCTGTACACATGTAATGACACAAACAGGTAAAACTTTGTTGAGGTCAAAATCAGCAGGTAACTCCTAATACTGTTAGTAAGAATCTCATTCATCCTATTTTTGACTCCACACATTGATGTCAATCAAGAGAAAAGGAGCATTGGGCAGTGATGGTCAAAATTAAAGTCCTAGAATCAATTTATCCAGGCAGAAGACTGCATGGATCATCTCTCTACCTGTTCCCATAAATCACTAGAAAAATATATTTAGAGAATATGTTACAAGCATGCCCACAACACACACATAACACAAAAACTTTGGTCAAGATAAAACAATACTACCACATCTGTTTAAGACGCTATTTTTTTTCTATTTGCAATGTTGATTCAGTCCTCCAGTGCAACAGTTTTAATCAGAGAAGAGACTTCTTTGTGTGACTTACATTTCAGAACAGCCCAGATACACTCAGTGGCCTCTCAAGGACAACAAATGAACACTTGATGGATCACACTGGGGACATGAGCAGAGAAAAATATAATGAATAACACCCAGACCTCATTTTAACCTCCCTCCCCTCATCATCCCTAACAGAGCTGCAATTATAGGTTCAGTCCATGACCAATACTGATTTTCACCTTATCTTCCTTCTCCACCCTGTGGTGAGGTGTAAAGGAACAGAGAAATATCAAAAAACAACACCAGCAGTCTAGAGGGGAAGGCTTTTAGAGGCTAAGATAATCCATTCATTAGATATGTAATGCTGATGAACCAGTTGGTCAAATTTGTCAAATTAAGACGTGACTTCCTCTAACTGAAGACACATTTTGCTGAATGTTATCTTTCTTGATTTTTTTGACTAGGCTCTATGCCATGAATGTACCTTAAAAGTCATGAAGAGTTTTTGCTTCCTAGGCTGTCCAAGCAAATACCATGAAATGGGTTGGGTTAAACAACGGGAATTTATTCACTCATGATTTGAGGCTGGGAAAAAGTCCAAATCAAGGTGTCATCAAGGTGATGCTTTCTTTCCCAAGACTATAGCACTCTGGGGCTGCCAACTTGGTCCTTAGCTTGTCACGTGACAAGGTGGCATCCCCTGGTCTCTCCCTTCTCTTCCGGTTCCCTTCAAGTTCAGCTTCTTGCTTCCTGTGGTTTTCTCTCTCTTTGTCTGAATTTCATTCTGCTTATAAACGACTCCACTAATTGAGACCCACCCTGGTTGAGGTGGGCCACATCTTAACTGAAGTAACTTCATGAAAAAGTTCTACTTTCAATGGGTTCACACCCTCTGGAATGGATTAGGTTTAAAAACATGTTTTTCTGGTATACATACAGCTTCAAACCATCATCAAGAGTATTCATTAGTTAATTAAAGACATATATAGCCATTTTTTCTCTGGAGTTTCATGATGTTAACTGATAGATGCTCACTGCTAAAACTCTGACATACCAAGAACCATATTCCTTGATTTGATTCTGTTTCCATGTCTAGCAGGGTGCTAATAGTCCCAAACTTAGGATATGATCTTGAGCTAGTTAATTTGTCCATTCCTCAGTTTCTTCATCTGAAAAATGGGATAATGCAGTACAACCACATTATGTCAAATTGAACTGTGAAATACTTAGCCCCAAATACAGTTTTGGTGTGGTACAAAATGCAGTCTCTTGAGTTTAATTTACAAAAAGTTGGCAGATACAGGCTTTTTAGGTCTACCTTTAATGAAGAGTGAAGCATGGTTGTTAATAAGCAGGATACAGCAATTCTTTGAATGTAAATAGATATTTCATTCCTGAAGGCAATTTCTTATTAGGTTAAACATTCCCCTTGGAATTTTGTATGGATCACCAACTGCTTTTCTAACAAATAATGTTCTACCTATTGGTTTACCAATATTAACCCAATCTAAGAGTGTACATTATAGGGCTTTAGCACATACTTTCCCATCCTGATGTGTTCTACCCCTCTGATACCCAATATTTATGATCTGCTGGAATAAAGGGATGGGACTGGTACCCCTGCCAACAGTGACTCCACCTTGCTTCTCTGTCACCTCCCATCCCCTGCACAAATTGAACCTCAAGCTCTCTTCTTCCATGGGCAAATGTTTACCTCATTATTCAGGAATTCCCCTAACAAGAATTTTCCAGTACCTAATTAATAAAACAGAATCCATTTGAATCGCAATAGAGAAGCTCCTCTCCCTGATCAATGGTTAGTGCTAAAGGGGCATTGCTAAATCCATTTGTTCATGAACATAAACACCCCCCCTACTTACCATTTTTGTAATGCCAACATGCGACCACTAATGTTACTTAGCAGGCAGAGCTGGAATCTCTTTCTTCTGAGACAAACTTTGTTTCCATTTCTCTGAAAGTTCCTGAAATTCTCTGAAAGTTTACAAGTTGACAAGTTTCTGAACTCAAGCTCCAGATTTCTCATTTTTTCTTCATTTGTGTTCTAACAATTAGTCTTTCCTCAGGATAATCCTATTTTTCTTTGCATTTTAATGCCTTGCCTCTACTGTTTCTACATCTCTGCCTTTAGCCAAGATTATCATCTTCAGGCCCACAAAATGCTCAGAAACAGAGTCTGAACAACAAATAGGAAATGTTCCTAAGGAATACCTTATAAATTTAAGAAAGAAGACAGGCTGACTCTGTGTTCAAAGGAGACCTTCGTGAGTTTTTGTTGTTGTTGTTGTTTGTTTGTTTTCTGTAGTACTTGAGGTAAGTGGGTGACAAACAGACTTTATTAGTTAGGGTTCTCTAGGGAAACAGAATCAACAAGACATATCTAAATAAAGATTTTATAAAAGTGTCTCACTCAACCGTGAGTCCAAACTCCATAGGGCAGACAGCAAACTGGCAACTCTGATGAACTCCTCAGGAAATGCTTCACTGGCTAGCCAAAGTAGAAGTGAAGGTCCTCTATCTGTCTTGCTTTAAAGTCTTCAACTGATTGGATTAAATCCAGCTGGCTGAATTCTCTCATTGTGGAAGACATGCCCTTCGTTGATGTAATCAGTCACAGCTGCAGCCAACTGACTGATGATTTCATAAACCAGCCTTCTGGTTTATTAACCAGCCACAAACTTCCTCACAGCAACAGTTAGGTCAGTGCTTGCTTGACCAAACACCTAGGCACCATCACCTGGCCAAGTTGACACATGAACCTAACCATCGCACAGACGAATAACTGACAGATGTTCTGCATTCATTTTAAAATAAAATTGAGCCTATTGTTTGAAAATAGCATTTGTCCTTTAGACACAATGATTCTAAAAATAATAGCTACTATTTTCCAGGCACTGTGCTGAGTGCTTTTCTTACATATCTCATTTAATCCTTACTACAAGCATATAAGATGAATATCATTATCCCCATTTTCAAATAAGGAAACTGATACTTTAAGAAATGAAGTAACACACCCAAGGTTACAGATTAGAAGTGGTAGTATTAAGACCAGATCTGCCTGACTCCATCATGTATGCCCTTAATGAATATACTGTCCTATCTCCTTATGGCTTTGAAAGGTTATATATTTATCATCAATAAATATAGTTCACCTTCTATAATCTGCCAGGTTTACCGTGCTGCATTAGTCTACCCAGAGGTCTCATTACCTCTAATGTCTTCCCTCTGTAGCCCATTATCCATCCAGGCATCAAAATAGTGTCTCCAAAGGAATGATTCCCAAGCTGGCTGCATTAGAGTCATCTAGACATTTGTTAAGAATGGATCTTTGAGACCTACCCCAGAGATACTGAATCAGAATCACCGGCATTTTTAATAAGCACCCCAGTTGGTTTTCATGTACACTAAAACTTGAGAACCACTGTATCAGTATATTATCTGTTCACAACCTTCAAATTGTTTCCTGATAACTACAAGACTATTCTTGGTAGGCTGAATAATGCCCCTCTTCCCTAAGGTATCCACAGTCTAATCTCCAAAATCTATGAATATGTTACTTTTCATGGCAAAGGGGACTTCACAGAGGTGATTAAACTAAGGATCTTGAGATGGGAGATTTTTCTGACTTAGCCAGGCAGACCTAATGTAATCACAAGGGTCTTTATACAAGGGAGGCAGAAAGGTCAGAGCCAGAGAAGTAAGTGTGATGACAGAAGCAGAGGGTGAGGTGGTTCAGAGCCATGAGCCAAGAAATACAGGTAGTCTCTAGATGCCAGAAAAGGCAAGAACATGCAGCCTCCAGAAAGAAATGTGGCCCTGCCAATGCATTTTAGACTTTTGACCTCCAGAATTCTAATATATTTGTGTTGTATCACTAAGTTGTGGTTATCTGTTACAGCAGCAATAGGAAGCTAATACACCATTCAAAATCCATAATAGGACACCCAGAGTTAACTTCTCCTTAGAGCACATTCTCATCCCTCTCATCCCTCCACCTCGAACTTTATGCCCCATGATGCTGAACCACATCCTATTCCCCAAACAGGTCAAGCTCTTTAACTGCACTTGGATATTCTCTTCCCCCGCACCTTAATACCTAGAGATGGAGTTACTCATTCTCTCCTCTGTAATGTAACAACAACCAAAAATGTATAGTGTTGTTCTCATCAAATTCTGCTATGGATACCTGAATCCAGCAGCCATAGCCCAGTCATCTTTATATCCCCAGGCTTGATAACAGTGCCAGGCCCAGGGTAAGTGCTCAATAAAAGTTAGTTGAATTGAACTGAACCCAGAGTAGTTGCCCAGAAAGCTATAGATGTATTCCAAAAATGTTGCCTTTAAACAAAGCACTTAAGAAAGACTTATTTTATAATATCCCTCAGATCCTATATCACTGTTGTTTTCTTACATATCTTTAGTGGCAATAAATTCCTGTCCTTTTGAAAGGTTTATATTTGGTGAAGAAAAATACTATTCAGAGATACCTACTAAACAAGGAAGATGATAAGCTATGAAGTATTATTTTAAATCAAAATGAATCAGAATGATTAAATGTAGATGGCTCTTGTACACTCTAGCTGTACAAGTTTTGGTATTTTAGTTTTCTAAAGCCTAGAAAGAATTTACAATTATATTATCAGAGTGTTCTGTTCAAAAAAGTCAAAAACATGACTGTCATACAAAATAGAATGAACATGTGTGAAAGAACATATTGAGCTCATAAATCAATGAAGAAAACAGTAAGATAGTAAAACTGATTTAAAGAGGAGCTGGGTATTTATAGGAAATTTAATAAAGGAATGTTAAAATAAGATTGTTAAATTAGATACAAAACTGGTTAGTGTCTTACAAGGCACTAAATTATAACCTTTAGGGTAACCATGCCTGATGAGCAAAAATAATTTGCATCTCAACTGGAAACAAACCTACATTTTAATGTATAACTTTACATGGCCCAACTCTTAATTAGTAGTAAATAACCAAGTGAATGAATGGTATATTCTCCTAGAAAAGTAAATAACCCTTGAGTGGCCATGCAATTATCCTCTTGATCTAATAAACAGACTTTGGATATTTTTTCTTAACAATATAAAAATGAACAAAGACGGATCTAACTGGTAGTACAAAATTTCAGTGGAAATAGAAACCCCTGGGGAAATTCAGATATTCACATCAAAGAGGATCTTGAAAGAAGAAAATGACAAACAGACATTAGTAGGCTTTGCATATTATTTTCTAATACATCAAGACCAAAGATTTCTCCAAAGAAATGACTGTAATATTTTTTTATGAAATGAGAATTCATGAAATTTGATTTAGAAATTCACTTAACCTTTCCATAACTATGCCTATTCTGAAAATTAGGGTGTGGCTGTTGTTCCTGTTCCCATGTGAATCTAGAACTCTCCTCTGCCTTCAGTCCAGCTCCCTTGAGCCTCAGTTGCTAATACTAGACCCAGCTGTGGTAGATTCAATCATGTATCCCAATTAGACATGTCCTTAATCTTAATCTGCATTCCCATAGGTGAGAGCCCATTATAAATAGGACCTCTTGAAGAAGTTATTTTTAGTTAAGGTGTGGCCCAAGTGAATGAGGGTGGGTTTTAATCCAGATTACTGGAGGGTTTATCAAGAGCCAGAAGCCAGAAGTCAGTGGAAAAACTGGGAGAGCAGAAGAAAGAAGAAGACATCACCATGTGATGGGAAAGCAAAAGAACCCCAAGGAGCACCAGTATCAGCACCACAACACTCTAGTCTTTGGGGAGAAAACAAACCTTTCTTGTATCTTAATGTTGAACTTCTGGCCTCTGTAACTGTCACCCAATGAATACTTGTTTAAGTCAACCCATTGTGTGGTATTTGTCATAGCAGTGCAGGCAAATTAAGACATCTGCCTACTTCCCACCCTTTCTCCTACACTGTCCTGGATGCATTCTGTACTTCAACCAATCAACTGCCTACACATGCCATGGTCTTTCACACCTCTAAACCTGCATGCAAGCTACTTTTGAGTGTGTGCTCTGGCAACCGGAAACTCTAGAAGAAATGCTCTTCTAAACTTAGTGGAATAATCTAGTAGACTAAAACACTAAAATGAAGCTCCATAGAGTTGGAGACAGACAGAAGAAACAGAAGAATGAAAAGAGAGAAAAACAAAAAAGCAAAATACTAAAGGACAACTCAAGTAGATTATAGTATGTGAATAATCATAACTGATAGGCTATGATCAACATAGAGGATTTAGGGTAAGAAAAAGAGTTGTTGCTTAGCAGTGAATTTGTATCTTGGCTTCATACATCACATACCTTTAAAAAAAGTTTTATTCACACACCATACAATCCATCCCAAGTGTACAATCAATGCCTCTTGGTATAATCATAGAGTTGTAGATTCATCACCACAATCAATTTGAGAACATTTTCATTCTCCAAAAAGAAAAATCCCATATCCCTTATACCACCCTTTAATTGACACAGCATTGGTCTGGCCCCTTTGTTATAATCAATGAAAGAGTATTTCAGTATTACTGTTAACTATATCCCACAGTTTGCATTAGCTGTGCTATTTCCCATATACCACCCTATTATTAACACCTTGTAATTGTGATGAACATTTATTCTAATTAACGGGAGAACATTCTTATATTTGTACAATTAATTGCAGTCATCATCCATCATCCACAACAAGGTTCACTATGCTATACAATCCCATGTTTTATCCTCTAGCTTTCCTTCTAGTGACATACACCACCCTAAACTTCCCCTTTTAACCACCATCATGCCGATAATCGGCACTGTTAATTACACTTACAATAATGTGCTACCATCACCTCTATCCTTTTCCAAACATTTACAATCAACCTTATTAAAGATTCTGCACAAATTATGCATCAGCTCCCAATTCTCTATCCTCATCCTATCTCCTGGTAACCTATACTCCAGACTTTAACTCCATACATTTGTTCACTATGATTAGTTCATATTAGTGAAGCCATACAATATTTGTCCTTTTGTGTCTGGCTTATTTCACTCAACATAATATCCTCAAGGTTCATCCATGTTTTCACATGCATCAGGACTTCATTCCTTCTTATAACTGAGTAATTTTCCTTCATATGTATATAACACATTTTGTTTATCCATTCATCGGTTGATGGATACTTGGGTTGTGTTTCTATCTTTTGGCAATCTCTCATACCTTTTGTTCTATGGGATCCATGTCTGACATTCATAATTAAGAGATGGTAGTCTATCTGGTTGCATTTGCAGTGATCACCGAAGCACACAGGTAGTCTTTGCCTATAACTCCTGAAAACCATGAGTTGTGGACAACTATTCATTGCCCCCTTACAGATCATTTAAATTGAATTTTCTAAGTATGGGCTCTGAGGAAAGAACATTAACTGTTTTTACAATTAACTATATAAATAAATAAAATGCATTAATATTTTATTAAGGGCGATTAAGATCTGCTAAAGTGGCAGAAGCTATACTTTGTTCAGTCAGGAATATTACAGTTTTCTGACCCCCACTAGGTGATAATCTAGTTATACAAGCTAAAGAATAAGGATCTTAGTGGAGAAGTGCCCAGGGCCTACCCAGAGAAGGGGCCCCTGCTGCTGCCTTGCCGATCTGCTACCCACTCTGTTCAGAGCCATTTCTGGAAGAATCCACACTAGAATCTTGGTGGTAACCATACAGAGCAGGCTGAGAGATGGACAATAAACGGTTCTTCAATTTTCAAACCTTTTAATAAAAACAGTGAAACCTCTTTAAAAGATTAAACTAGAGTGTCTCTGAAGGAAACAGAACAATGGGGTGGACATAAACCTCTTCCCATTCTTCTCCATCTTCCTCCAACCTGGCTTGAAAATAAACTGGCATCAAAAACATCTTTACAGACCAAGGGAGAAAGTGACCGTTAAAAAAAAAAAAAAAAAAAAAAAAAAAGCTTGAGTGCCTTTTCATCCTCTCTTTTTCTCTACCTCCATAATGTCTTTTAACAAAGTAAAGCAAGACTGTATATCATCTCAAATTTTGTTTGCCAGGTCTGTGATCTCTCATGAAAATGTGTCAGAAGTTGTCAATCACTTTGGAAGTGAAAAGTTCAACTAGCTAGCGTATTGCTGGGTTATTTTTCTTTCTTTCTTTTAATTCATTGGAATGCTCTAAAAATCATTCTTCTATTTCACAGGCATCTGTGGTGGAGCAAAAGTACTGATTTCTGTCAAGTTCACATGAAACAGAAATGTACAGAAGTCAACACTTCCAATCGATGCAAATGATCCTGATGGAGAAATTGACAAGATTTACTGAGAGCATTATCCTGCCTTCTCTATTGTCCAGGCCACCAGAGGCCCAAGCTCTGCTGTCTATCATTAAACTAATTGGGAGATTTGGAGAGAGGGGGAGGGGGCATGAGCAGGAGCAGAAGAAAAGTTTAAAAAAAAAGTTTAAGACAGGATAAAAGAGCAATTTTTAAATCATTACTTTTTAAACAATGAACACAGCTATTATTCTGAACCCAAAATCATGGATGCAATCGTCAAAAAGACAAAAGAATAGCAGGGTAAATTGTTGAAACAAACCTCTTTGTAGTCGATAGTAACAATCTCATTGCAATTCAAAAGATAAATGGCAATTAAGCAGTTTCTGTTAAGTGTTTATTGTTCACCTTTTATGTGGGTGGCCTTTTAAGTGATTTTCTTTTTAAAGGAAAAGAGAAAGTTTGTTCTCTTCAGCATTTGAACTAAATATGATGCAAATGCATGCAACCATTAATTTTAAAATAATAATCATCTTGATTTTCTAAGCCAATAAACCAACTACTATACACCACTTCCTTTTTAGGCTGCTGTTTGCTTGGCTTATCACAGTTAACTATTGCACTGTGACTCTGCATGAAGACGGTAATGTAATTAAATCCTATTAACACATCAGGAATAAAACCCTTTAATGGGCACACAAGGCTTTGAGAGGCAGCTTGTTCCTGAGCAGATTTAATATCCTTAAATTAAGCAAGTGTGAATGGGAAGATGAATCTTATTAAAAACTTAAATCTGATTATATTTGAAAATTATCGGTTCCTTAATGTAATAAATTATCCAATACAGACGAGAACAAATAATATGTCCTAGCTTCACATAACGCTACTCTATAACAAGTGACAAAAGAAATTATGTGTGACTGTGGGGCAAAAAGAAAGGTCTTTTTATAAAAGTCATTTTGCATAATGAAATACCTAAATCATTTTAATAAACATTTGGGGGGAAAAAAGTGCAAATGACACAGTTGGAGAGGGAATCATTTACCCTATTCAGAATGGGGATGTGGAAATAGTGATGCTAATGTTTTTTGTTTTTTGGTTTTTTTTAATTGCCATTCTGGCCAATTTGTTTTAAATTCTGAAAAGAAAAGCTGCAGCTTATGTTGTTGGTAGCGAATTCCTTCTCCAGAAGGCTAATGCAAATGTAAGCCATCTGCCACGCATTCTGCTGAGAAAGCTGTAGTCGCAAACAATGGGCCAACAGTCTCTGAATACTAACACACACACTCCACAGGCAAGAAAAGTTTGCATTTTCCCCAAAGGTATACTTTGCATTGCCTCCTTTCACATCATCACCAGGACCACCAAACACCCACCCGTTCTCTCCCATTCCAACTGGCACCAGGCGGGCTTCCACATGATTAGTCTGATGATGTTCACAAGGAGGAACCCCCCGGAGAAGCATTTCTGTTGAAACTGACTGAAGCAGGAATGCAAGACCTGTTAAATTATTTAACCAGACAAATGCTTCACAGTGTGTGTGTTTTTAACTTAATCCTATTTTAGTAAAAACTGGCATCACCTATTGCACTACACATTGGAACGTTGCATGGGTTTATCCATTTATGACTGGACCCTTTCAGAGGGCTGGGGAACACTGTCCTCAGCTCGTCTGAAAGCCAGCGACGCACCAGCAGATGGACCTATTAAACAGAACGCGCCGGGCAAGCAGGCACTGCAGGGAGCCGTCAGATCTGAAAGCAGGGTTTGCTCGCATACTTTCAAGTAATTCTTGCCTCTCCGTTCGAGGAAATTTGAATGCTCAGTTATCTGACAAGTGTGCCCAAATGGCTCATTCAACAATATGATGAAACATTTTAAATATTGTTTGGTGTTTGGTGATGGGGCAGGGGGAGAGGCGACCTCCACTGAAAAAGCCATCATAGGAATTCTAACTCCACTTTGCCCCAGGTTTGGCCCTTGTCACATTTCATCTCCAATCTCTTCTCGCTCTGATTACCATGTTCCCTCAGGCCTCTTGCTGGAGGTTCCTCAAACTTGCCAGACTGCATCTTATTTTCCTGCTTATGTACAGCTGCTGTCTCTGCGTAGAATGCCTTCCCAAATCCCCTCAGCTCATGCGTCATTTGGGGAGGAGTCCAGAGTACAGCCTAGTGTCTGATATCTGAGTTCAAATCCCAGCTTCCTCACATACTAGTCATGTGGCTATGCGTATTAGTCAGGGTTCTCTGGGGAAACAGAACAACAGGAGATATCTGTAAATATGAGATTTATGAAAGTGTCTCATGCAACCGTGGGGATGCACGAGTCCAAATTCCATAGGGCAGGCTGCAAGCTCACAACTCTGATGGAGGTTTTTGATGAATTCCCAGGAGAAGCTGGCTGACTAAAGCAGAGATGAAAATTCTTGACTGCTGAAGTCATCATTTTTCCTTCTAAAGCCTTTACCTGATTGGATGAAACATCTCTCGTTGCAGAAGAGACTCCCCTTAGTTGATTGTAGATGTGATCAGTCATAGATGCAATCAACTTATTGATGATGCAAGTCCACAAAATGTCCTCACACTAGCAGTTAGGCCAGTGCCCAGACAACTGGGCACCATTACTGTTAGGTTCAGAGCCGTTCAAGAATCCACACAAATGCAGCAAGTCATGGTTTAAGCAGAGAATTTAAGGTTTATTAGAGGAAGAAAGCAGAAGAAAGCAGGTGGGAGCCATCAGAAAAGAAAGAAAGGAAAAATGGCTCCTGCCCTCTTTCTTCGAGCAGCATTTTTTTAAAGGAAAAACCCACGTGGGGAGGGAAGGGTGTTGGGGGAGAAGGGTGCCTGCTGAGTGCATCCTGTGCCTCGATTGGGTGAATGTCTGTCAACTTCTAGGCTGGTAGGTTGTTAGGATTCTAGCCCATTATTCTTCTCAGAAAAGCAGCTACATTATCTGTCTAGGGAGAGCCGGCCTTTTCAGTTGTTTGTCCTACAGAAATACCTGATCTTGCTTTTACCTGCCTTTTGGGGTTGGAGCACCACGGTGGCAGGGACAGCCTTAAACAGCCTTCATTCTTTAGTTTATGGGGCACCTGTTTTCTGTGAGATAATCTGCGGGGCCTCTGGGTTAGAAATTCCTTCTACATGTTAGTTCCTTTCTTTCTGGGATCTAACATTCCTGCTTTTTGCTTTTAATAAAATTGGCAGGGGTTTTGGGATGTATTAGGGTTAAGGTTCTAACTTAGCTTGAGGCAACCTTTGCAGGGGACTGGGGCGTCGTTCTTTCTTTGGCTACTTCCAGCTGCCTGGGGGCATAGTTGGGGATAGTTGCCTCGAACTAAGCTTTAGCATTATTAAATTGATGCTGAAATATCTTCTGATGGAACTGGTTCGTAGTGAGGCTTCTGTTGTGGCAGGAGCAGGTTTTCAAATTTTTGCTGCAGTAGAAGTATGCTTTCGGAATTTTGTTCATGGGTTACGGCTGCTATTGACCTACTAATAAATTTAATTAGACATTGTAAGAGACAAGGAGCAAAAAGGAAAATTAATATAAGGATAATTACTAGCCCCATAAGGAGGAGTAGAATAGCTTGTAGAGGCATGGAGAAGAATGACAGAAAAATTGAGAGAAAGCTTTATTGAATATTGCATAGAAAAGAATGAAAATTTGAGAGAAAGTTTTATCGACTATTTCTTACTTACTTAGACTTAAATTAAATTTCTCCTTTTTATGAGACATTTTCTTATTTTTAAGAAACAGTATCTTGTGAGCATCTTCTATAAAGGGGGATGTGGGTGGAGGTTTTTCTTGTAACTGCATTTTGCTGAGCAAGGGTTAATAAGTTTTTATATTAATTTGGAAGATTCTCTGGACAAACTTAAAGATACAATACAGGCAACAATTAAGACAAACAAGTGACAAGCAGTACACAAACTATGGTAGTAAGGGCCATTTTCTATTTTATGGTAAATTCATTAACCACTTAGAAAATGCGTTTAGTTTACTGTAATTTTAACATTATTATTATTTTGCATATGATTTAATATTGAAGAGACATTGTTATATTTATTTGATATATACGTGTAGCACTGAATGCTAATGAATGCTCAAGCTTTTCCTGAGTTGCATTGGGTGTTAAGTTTATAATACCATACATGCTGTCCCCTCATAAGAGCAGGCCTTAGTGTTAATTATGTTTTTAGGTTTCAACCACATCACTGGCAATTACAGCTCCGGGAGGTATCTTCTTTGTACGGTTGTAGCACAGCATCGTTGGTCCTCTGAGAAACAGGATGGTGGGCTCCAGGGTTCCATTGGGCTGTTCCACAGCACCCTCTGGCACCATGCAGCAGAGCTAGTCTGGAGGCAATGTTCACCGAAAAGCTTAAGTGATTGAGTCTTTTCTGGCAGGCAGAGGCAAAGGTGTCTGTAGTAAAAGGTGTTTTCAGTAACAGCATGTGTCCATTTACTTCTGGAGCATGTCCATGTGATGTGGTTGACACTTTTATAGTTTTAGTGACTACAGAAATGGGTTTTACCAATAACTCCAATGGGGAGGGAGTATGCAGGCACAGTACTAGGAGCTTGCTTTAAACATTTAAGCACTTCAATTAAAATAGATGTCCAATTTTTCTTTACATTTTTAGTAGGATTATGTTAGAAAATGGGTAGAACATAATTTATATACTTGCCTTGCTTCTTTTTAAAAGTGTTTCTTTGTTGTTGTTGAGGATGAAGCTCTGACTTGTAGCTAACTGCAAGCACTTTTAGAGAAGCATTAGAGTAAAACAATGTAACTTACAAGGAAATTCGGCTGCTTTTGTGACAGATAACACTTTAAAAATAACTGAAATTATAACTAGCAGTACTATATTGTTGTTTGATGTTACGCACATCAGTAACTAAAAGAAGGTTAGAAGTTTTTAATTCTTATAACATTGTCTAAATGTTTCTTCTGCAACTTTTGACATATTACATGAATTTTTACATTGATTATTGAGGAAAATATTTATAACATTTTACTAAAAAATATAACTTTAAACTTGTTAGAATATTGCCAAATAATTAAAACACTTTAGTTAATGCATCTTGAAATAGTAATAAACAATTTTTGGCAAGGATTAATGGAATGTATAGGTGTTACATTGTTTCTCTTAAAAAATGCACACAATGATTTAACTTGGCATGAATTTTGAAATTCATGAAAGTATTTTTTTTTAGTTTTTTTAAATTTTTTATAGCATATTGGCTCTATGAATATGTTGATTACTATATTACTGAACAAGGTTGCAGTTACAAATAAGCTTTATAATCTTGTACAACAATTATTAAATTAGAGTATTTGAGAGGGTTTTGCTGTTTGCCATTTTATGGCTGCTTTTTATACCCAACTTCTTATGTGCTTAAAGGTAGCTTCCTTGGTAGGTTTGGGACATATTAAGAGGATATGGGTTAAAGCTTTTGCTTTGTGCTTACAAGATATTAAGTTTTCTTTATATATTTCAGGTTTATTACAGTGATTATTAAGTAATTGATGGATATATTTATTTGAGGCATGGATAACTTAGAAAACAAATAATATTTTTACACATTTACAAATTTGTATTTAATATAAAATAAGTAAACATAGTTTTGTTTACTGGCTAAACAAGGCTGTTAAAGGGACTTTGTGCTCATGTTACAGGTTTGTTTGTTACACTTTAAACCTATGGTTTCTATTGGAAAAGGCCTGAGCCTTATTAGGTCATTATTTAGCCAGTTTGGGTTTCATTAAGTAATCTCCAATTTAAATAAGAGTATAGGGACAGACAATAATTTAAAAGTAGAGAGTGCCTAATACAAGAATTTAAATAAACATAATAATGTTAGCATAAAGTGCAAGAAGTTATTTTGATGTAAGAGACTTTTTGCATCCTACACTGATTACTCAGAAAAACACTTCTACAACCTTTTATCAAGAAATAACACCTTTATAATTTAAGGAAACCTTTTTTTAATAAAAACAGCAAGAGATTTTAACACAAGAAGCTTGCAGTGCAGTGAGGAATGTTTTATTTTCTGTGAATTATTAGGCATATACCCAACAATATTGAATATTAATTACTGCTTTGTGTGGTGGTTAAAATATTTAATGCTATTTTGTTTTGTAAAACCACTTTTTTCTTTAAGTTTTTTTCTTTAAGTTTTCTTTAACTGTTGTTAAGCAGTGTTATTACTAGTTTTTGCCATTTTTTAACTTTGACCACAGAAATAATTGTTTTCACAAACTTTTTACAGCTTTTTGTACCTATCTTTTAACCTTGATTACAGAAATAAATTTTTCACTCTACAAACCTTTTACAACTTTTTGTATTTATCTAAGCTTTATCCCACATTCCTATCCTTCCAGGCTTTCTTTTACATTCCTAAACAATCTGTCATTTAGGACAAAGCTACTTGTCTTTTTCCCTTAAGTAGAAAAACATTCTTTATACCTTCTATACAACATGCTATTACCACCAAAATCAAACTTGTTAGAATGATGCTAAATATTCAAAATAAAACATTCTTTGTAGAGAGAGGGAGTTAGAGTTCTCATAGTAGAGATATTATTTTATGACACTGGTTTGATAATTTGCACTTTTGCTGATTTTTAAATTGTATTAGTTACTTTTGATGTTCTATTAGCAATTTTAGGTTTTTGTAAGGACCCTTTTGACTAGGTCTTTTTGACTTCTTAATTTTAAAAACTGATAGGCTAGCACATTTACATTATTACTATAATTTTTAATTGCTTTCAAAGTGATATTAAAGCAGAGGTGGAAGTTTTACATATATTTTTTAAGCTGTAACTTTTCTTTTTAACTCACAGATTTCTTTGTTTTTTTGAGACAGTTTGCTATAGCTAGCCATACCACACATAAAGGCTAGGTGGCTGCAGCTATAGCTTATTAACAATTTTAATGACACTTTCTAAATTTAGACTAATTATTAAGAATAGTTTTTAAGAAAGATGTAACTGGCACATTTTGAGAGTTATCCATGGCTGAACAACAGCAAAAGAAATTATAAAGACAGAACATAGGAGTAGGAGCTGTTTAAATGTTACTGGTTTTTTGAACAAATGCAAACTGTGCAAACTGCACAAAATTTAAAAACAGAACTAGAAATCTGGGGTTACAGTTAGTGGGGCTTAAGCCCACTGAGTTTGCATGCAGACCCTTGGATTAACTTAATTAGCATTACTGCACAATAGACTAATTGAAACAAAAGAAAGCAAAGTGAGCATAATAAACAAAAAAAATTACACACTTACCAAACAGGGAAAGTCTCAACTGTAAAGCTATCTTAACTTAGATGCATTTGGTGTTTACGGTAGGTGCTTCCATTTGGACTTCCAAGTCCCAGTACTCTAGGAAAAATTTCTGGATTGCTGAGGGGAGCACCACAGCTCACAAGACATGGATTAGGGCATTTGAAAACATGGTTTTAAAATAGTTAGGCTTGCCTGATCTCTCATTAAATAGAGAAATAAGTTTTCTTTTTGTTAGGGGAGAAGGAAATTTTTAAGTAAGTGACTTGTGGCTTAGAAAATTGTTTTTTATTTTTGGAAACTTTATATCCTTTTTGTTGGAGGAAGTTAAGGGGAATGAGATAAGGCTAGGGCAGCTGCACAGTAGGAGGTTATTCACACATTGAAGCAGCTCACTGAGATGTAAATTTAGTGTTTGTAAATCAGAGGCTAAACATTGTTAGGGATGGGGTAGGTTTGTTGATAGTAAAACAGCAGCAGACAGTAATTGAGGAGTTCTTGCCTTATTCATTTATCCTCCGGTTATGCCAGGTGTGCACCCTCTGGGTTCGTGCTGCACTCTCCTGCCCGGGAGAGGCGGGCTGGCATGGGAGATGGGGGAGGGGCACACGGGCAGTGAGCAGGCTGTGCACGGGTGGGGTGAGATAAGGAGGGGGCAGTGGCAATGGGTTGAGAAGTGGGGGAAGGGGTTAATGGCAAGGGGAGGGGAGCGGAAGGGGTTAGAGAAGAGTTACAAGGGGGATGATTTGCAGGGTTAAAGAAGAGAAGCTGCTTAAAGCCTTTTCAGGGTTAACTTTTGTAGAGAGGAAAGCGGAAGACTTAGAAGGATTTTTTTGTGAAGGAGGAGAATTTGGTAGGAGATGACAGAGTGGCTCAAGAATAGCCAGGACCAAACAGTTAGAAAGCTTAAGATTAAAAGCTACAGACCACTTGTTGTGCCAAATAAAATTATTAAGTTCAGCAAGAATTTGCCAATTAAAAGTGCCATTTTCTGGCTAATGTTTTTGTTGTTCTAAAGAATACTGCAGCCAAATTGTATTGGTTCTACATCCCCGTTTAATTGAAGTCTAAAAATCTGAGGGGGTAGATTTAGGAGGAAACTCAGCTTTGGAGCTATTGAAAAGTGACTGAATATTACCTATGATTATCTAAGAAATTCGACAGGCTTGTGATTTGTTAGGGAACTTTTGCTCGTCAGAGGATTACAGAGATCACCTGTGAGAGATATTCACAGTTTTCTGCTCCTTTAGAGGCTTACAATTTCCCTGGATAAGGCTGACACGAATTGGGGCTACACTCATCAGAGGTTTATGGAGATCGCCCATGGGGGGGACCCACGGCTCCCTGCTCCTTTAGAGGCTTACAGAGACCACCCAAAATGTTGCTCAAGTGAGACTAATGGCCCAGACCCATACGACCCGGTCACAACAACAAAGCAGGCGTCCCCGGTTTGTCATTGGGGGTGAGGAAATGCATGCAGTCTTTTGCCCAAGGCGTCCCTTGGGTTACTTTGACTGCTGCAATGGGGAAAGACACTCATGGAGTGTTGGAGAGTTTTCACCTAGCGCTCAGGTTTCCTAGGCTTACAAAGCCGGGCGTTGCATGAAAGCAAGCAGAGGTGCCACCCAGAGGTGGGCCGGGATGTCCACAGGACATCGAACAAAACTCCCGAGGGGGGATCTGGGCAGAAAGACATCACTTACCTACCTAGGGCCGAATTTGTTGTAGATGTTTCAGAGCCATGAGGGTGAGTTGGCATCGCATCAAGGTGGTCTGAGTTCATGGACTCAAGCCACTGAATGCATGGAAACCTGAATGGCTGTGTAGTTCAGAGAACAGAGTTGACTGGGAGGCTGCCCCATTGTCCTGAGGGGCCAGGAAACTTAAACCTCAGTCAAACCTTCGTCCCGGGTTTTGGCACCAAATGTTAGGTTCAGAGCTGCACACAAATGCAGCGAGTCATGGTTTAAGTAGAGAATTTAAGGTTTATTAGAGGAAGAAAGCAGAAGAAAGCAGATGCGAGCCATCAGAAAAGAAAGAAAGAAAAAAATGGCTCCTGCCCTCTTTCTGAGAGCAGCATTTTTTTAAATTAAAAACCCACATGGGGAGGGAAGGGTGTTGGGGGAGAAGGGTGCCTGCTGACTGCATCCTGTTCCTCAACTGGGTGGGTGTCTGTCAACTTCTAGGCTGATAGGTTGTTAGGATTCTAGCCCATTATTCTTCTCAGAAAAGCAGCTACATTATCTATCTAGGGAGAGCCGGCCTTTTCAGTTGTTTGTCCTACAGAAATATCTGATCTTGCTTTTACCCCCCTTTTGGGGTTGGGGCACCACTGTGGTGGGGACAGCCTTAAACAGCCTTCATTCTTTAGTTTATGGGGTGCCTGTTTTCTGTGAGATAACCTGTGGGGCCTCTGGGTTAGAAACTCCTTCTACATGTTAGTTCCTTTCTTTCTGGGATCTAACAATTACCTGGACAAGTTGATACATGAACCTAACCATTACACCATGGGCAGGTTATACAACTTCTCTGTGCCTCAGTTGTCTCATCTTCAAAATGAGCATAGAAATAATATAACCTACCTCATAGAACTACTGTGAAGATTCACTAAGATGAGTCACATGAGGCATTTAGCACAGAATCTCGTAGGACATGTGCTCAATAAATGCTTATTATTATCAACATTTCTTTTGTGGAATCTCAAGGACCTTGTCTGCCCTGCCTCCTCACCCTCACCTTGTAAAATTAATTATTTTTTTCTCTATATCACCACATGCTTCTGCTAGTACATGTTTATGCTGCTATATCCATCAAATACTTCAATTCTGTGCTTTTATATGTCTTTTCCTGCTAGCTCTTAATTCCTTAAGTGCTTATTTTTACTCATGTTTGCATCCACAAAGATTAATACAGTGTCAGGCACATAATAATTGCTTAGCAAACATTTTAACTAAATACAAGAACTAATGAATTAATGAATTGAATAAGAGCTGCATGAAGCATATAATCCAAGATAGGAGGACATAAATGTTTTCCACATAAAGACAGCAAGATGGCTATAATTAAAATTAAGATGGCTAGAGAAAGACTTTTAAGTATTGAGGAGGATGTGGAACAATTGGAACTCTTCATATATTGCTGGTGAAAGGGTTAATTGCTTCAATAACTAAAGAAAATTATTTAGCAGTGCAGCTTAAGGATAAACTTGGCTAGTCTTTGTCCCCAGTTCCTGGAGAAGTAACCTCTACATCTTTGTAATTTCCCTTGATAGGAGCTGCTTCTGTTATTCAAGGTGGGCCCAGGACCATATCCAGATGATGACAGGGTGGGGCTGGCCACACCTACAGTCTTCAGTTGGGTGCTGGCCACACCAGAGAGACCAACTATTAGGGGGTTGGCACTTTGAGCCATTTATGTCATCCTAAGCTCCCTGACCTCTGAGAGGGACGAGGGGCTGCAAATTGAGTTCAACCACTGTGGGCACTGACTCCATCAATCTTGCCTATGTAATGAAACTGCTTATAAACTCAGGATACTAGAAGCTCAGGTGAGCTTCCACGATTGATAATGATATCACTGTGCCAGATGGGTAAAGTGTCCTGACTCCACCTGTAGAGAAGACACAGAGCTTTGCATTTGAGACCCTCCCAGATCTCACCCTATGTGTCCTCTTCTTTGGGTTTCTTGTTTGTATCCATTTAAGTATAGCCCTTTCAGCAAGTTCTGCGAATCATTCCAGTGAATTATCAAACCTGAGGGGTACTGGGAAACCCCAGATTTATAGCCAGCTGGTCAGAAGTGCATGTGGCCTGATCTGCTAACTTGTGATTGGTGTCTGCAGGGAAATCTAGAAGAGTGTTGCCCTTAACCTATGAAGTCTAGAATAACACAGAAGCAGAGTCAGAATTGAATTGAATTGAATTGAATTGAATTGAATTGAATTGAATTGAATTGAATTGAATTGAATTGAATTGAATTGAATTGAATTGAATTATTGCAGTATTTGCAGTTGGTGTCAAAAGCCACTGGAAGTTGCAGACGATTTTGCTATTTTGCAACCTTTATAAACAGGATCTTATAAAGCTAAATATATATCTACCCTATGACCCAGCAGTTCCACTATTTAATATATACCCAGTAGGAATGAATGAATATAGCTACAAGACATGTAGAACAATGTTCACAGAAACTTGATTCATAGCAGCCCCAAACTTGAAGTAATACAAAAATCTATGAACAAGAGAATGGATTTTAAATTTTTGTGGTACATTTATATAATGAAATACTACCCCAAAATTAAAAAGAAAAAAAAACACACACAGAAAACTGACACAATAATATGGAAGAATCCCCAAAATATTATGTTGAGCAAAAGAAGCCAGACATAGAAAAGTATGTAGTATATGATTCCATTCATATGAAGTTTAAGAACAAAGCAAATCTATGGTGGCAAAAGTCAGAATAGTGGTATCTCAAGGAGGAACTTGCTGAAGTGATGGAAATGTAGATCTTGAACTGGGTGGTGGTTAGGCAGGTGTATACATTTGTAAACTCATCTAATCTGTAGACTGTAAATTCATGCACTTTATAAATTATTCCTCAAAAAATGTGTAATAAGATCGCTGGTAGATACATAATTTGGTATGTCTTTTCTGGAGTGCTGTCCAGCAATATGTGACAAAAGCATCCTGAAACCTTTGACTCAGAAATCCTGCTTCCAGAAATTTATTCAAATGAAACAATTAAACAAATGCACAGAGATACATGTTTAATAGCAAAAAATTGAAAATATAAACTATTAAAGGAATGTGGATATGTACTTAATGAAATACTATGCAGATATTTAAAAAGTAGACACAGAGCTATGATTACTGACATGAGAACATAACCATAAAATATTACTAAGTGAAAAAAAGCAGTTTAAAAATAAGTATGCCTGGTATCTTATTTTTGTTAATACATTGTAGTAGCTTGGAGTTATTAACCTCAGGAAAAAAAACATATTCTTAGTCTTCATCCATTCCTTTGTGTGAACCTATTGTAAATAGGACCTGTTGAAGGTGTTATTTCAAGTTTAGGTGTGGCCAACTGAAGCAGAATAGTTCTTAATCCTATTACTGGAGGCCTTATAAGAAGGCCACAAGGAAAAAGCCACAGGGAAAGAAGCTGGAGGTCAACAGAACCCAGAAAAGAAAGGAAAAGTCACCACCATGTGCATTGCCATGTGATGAAAAAGCCAAGGACCAAGGCTCTCTGGCAGCCAGCCCCAAAATGCTGTCCCTACTATCTTCAGGGATAAAGCATTGCCTTGTTGATGCCTTGATTTTGGACTCCTTCTAAAATCAGAACTGTGAGCCAATAAATTACCAAGCCATTGTGATTTGTTTAGATATATATATATAAATGCATGGACATATTTTAATGGATATATTTGTTCTGGAAATATTCCCAAGTATATGCACCAAAATGTCACATTCTAGAGTGATAGGACATCAGGTCAGCAATTTACTCTAAAACTGTTCAAAGAAAAATGTTCTTTGTACTTGCACCTTCTCTGTAAGTTTGAGGTTCTTTTCTTTTTTTTGTAAATCAGAAATAATAATATGAAAATTAACCTATGGTTTTGATCACAGCATCTTGGTATAAAAAGCAAGATGGGATGGGATTTTGGGTGGTTTTTGTTTTGTTTTGTTTTTGTTCATTGCCATTTCCTATTTTTTAAAATATAGCCATTTATCATTTGTGAAACTTGAGTAAATAGACACTTCATAGATACATACACGTGTGTATGTGTTTATGCGTACACACATTCATTCAGCAGAAAGGAGTTCACACGATCTAATTCTATGTGTAATAAAAGAAGACTGCATCCTATTTTTAAATAAGTTTGTCTTTCAGAAGACAATGAGACTACAGACCCACCATCTATAAGACAAGTGTAAGTCCTGCCTGCTTGTGCACACAGGAACATTCCCCGAGGGATGCCAGTTTAAAAGACTCAAGTAGGAGACATTCTGACTTGAAACCCTTAGGTAACATGTTTAAGTAACTCAAGCAGCCAGAATACAAAAACATAGTATCCACTTAGACACCTAGATTTTAATTGGATGACCAGCCAAAACTTCCCAATTCAACAATGTGGTTTTACACACATACTAAAGATTTTGAACACAACAAAAGATTGGGAGGAGGGACCAGACAGAGAGATAGAGATGATGAAGATGATAGAGATGATGCAGATGATGGAGATGATGGAGATGGAGATGAGAGAGAGAGATGGTGCCAAATTCAGATTCAGGGAAAGTGAGATGAGACAGAGAGACAGAGAGATACTTTTCTAATCATTGCCAGTGATTAGATCATGCTTTGTACTGACGTTTCTTTTTCCTTCTCTTTGATTTTCTGCTGATTATCAGTGGTTGGACACAGAACCTCTAACATTCCTTCTGCATTTTTCTCAGTGCATAATTATTACAACACAAGGACTTAGAATCTCCACAACTCAGCCTTGCCCCATCCTACATGCCTGAGACTATACATGAACTCTGCTTTCTATAGCAAGATGCTGTGATTGGAACCATAGGTTACATTTTTATATTATTATTTCTGATTTACAAAAAAATAAAAAAGAACCTCAAACTTACAGAGAAGGTGCAAGTACAAAGAACTTTTTTCTTTAAACAGTTTTAGGGTAAATTGCTGACCTGATGTCCCATCACTTTAGAATATTTTAGTATGTATTTTCTATAATCACAGACATTCTGCTTCATAACCACAAAATGAGGAAATTAATATTTATACATCACTAACATCTAATCCTTAGAGCCCCCTTCATGTTCCACCAACTCAATAACATCCTTTATATTGGAAGGGTGAGGTTCAGAATTGTACATGGCATTTACTTGTCATGTCTCTCCAGTCTCCTTCAGTCTGGAAGAGCACTCAGTTTTTCATTGACACTTAAGTCCTCAAGATTTATGAAGATTACAGGCCAAATATTTAGTAGAATGCCCCTCCATTTGGATTTTTCTGATGTTTCTCATGAAACAGGTGATTCCTTTTTTCGGGGATATCATAGAAGTTATTCTGTGTTCTCCTTGCATCCTATTGGGTAGCACACAATTTTGATTTGTCTCATTATAGATGATGTTCACTTTCACCACCTGATTAAGGTGGTGTCTGCCAGGCTTCTCCACTGAAGTTACTCTTTTGCCCTTTGTAATGAATAAATATTTTATGGAGAGGTATTTTGAGACCATTCCACCATCTCTGTGCCAATACCTCCCACACATAAAGTGCTCCTCACTCGGCTCAGGCTTTGACACCCAGGCCAGGCTGCCTTTCCATGTGTGCACCTTCCTCAAGCTGTGTGGGCTGCAACACCCCATTCCAGATTTCCCCAACCTCTGCCATCCTGATCAACACCACACTTCAAGCAACCTGTCCACATGGACACCTTCCTTGCTTTGCTGACCAATTGACTTTAAGACTGAGTGGTTCCGGAATGAATGGGGAAGGAGAGATAGGGAGAGGAAGAGGAAAAAAGCCATACATATATGAGGTTGTTGTAGGTTTAGAGAAAAATCATGCATAAAATACTGAGTTCCCATATACCATTCTATTATTAACACCTTGCATTAGTATGGTACATCTGCTGCAATTGATGAAACAACATTTTTATAATTGTACTATTGACTATACTCCATGGATTACTTTGGGTTCACTGTTTGTGTCGTATAGTTCCATAGATTTTTAAAATTATTATTCTCGTAACATATAAAATCTAAAATTTCCCCTTTTCATTACTTCAAATATATTTTTCAGTGCTATTAATTATGCTCACAGCATTGTGCTACCATCATCACCATCCATTATCAAAACCTTTCAATCAACCCAAATACACTCTGTACAATTTAAGCATTAACTCCCATTCCCTTCCCCCAACCCAGCCCCTAGAAAACTATATTTTGGTTTCTGACTTAATTACTTTTATTATTCTAATTATTTCATATAAATGAGAACAAACAATATTTGTGCTTTTGTGTCTGGTTTATTTCACTCAACACGATGACTTCAAGGTTCATCCATATTACCTCATGTATCAGAACCTCATTCCTTTTTATGGCTGAATAATATTCCACTGTGTGTATATACCACATTTTGTTTAGCCATTCATTGATTAATTGAAAATTGGGTTGTATTTATCTTATGGCAATTGTAAATAATGCTGTCCTAAATATGTGTGCAAATATCTGCTTGAGACCTGCTTTCAGTTATTTTGGATATATACCTAGAAGTGGGATTGCCGGGTCATAAGGTAATTCTATACTTAATCTTCGCAGGAACTGCCAAACTGTTTTCTACAGCAGTTGCACCATTTTACATTCCCACCAACAATTATGAGTGTTTCTATTTCTTCACATCCTCTCTAACACTTATTTCTATGTTTTTGTTTTTGTTTTTGTTTTTAGTAGTAGACATTCTAGTGGGTATGAAATGGGATCTCATACTTTTTTTTTTTTTGGTAATCTTTTTTTAATTGTTTTTTAATTGAGATTGTTCACAAACCATACAATTATACAGAAATCCAAAGTGTACAATCAATTGCCCATGGTACCATCATACAGCTATGCATCCTTCACCACAATTAAATTTTTTCAATTTTTGGAACATTTATTTTCATTACTCCAGAAAAGAAATAAAGACAAAAAAAGGAAACTCAAATCCTCCCATACCCCTAACCACCCCCCCCTCTATTATTGATTCATAGTTTTGGTATAGTACATTTGTTACTGTTGATGAAAGAATGTTAAAATACTACTAACTGTAGTATATAGTTTGCAATAGGTATATATATTTTTCCCTGTATGCCCCTCTATTATTAACTTCTAGTTATAGTGTCATACATTTTTTCTAGTTCATGAGAGAGATATCTAATATTTGTACAGTTAATCATGGACATCGTCCACCCCAAGATTTACTGTTTTATATATTCCCATCTTTTAACCTCCAACTTTCCTTTGGGTGACATACATGACTCTGAGCTTACCCTTTCCACCACCTTCACTTACCTTTCAGCACTGTTATTTACTCTCACAGTGTGCTACCATCACCTCTATGCATTTCCAAACATTTAAGTTCACCCTAATTGAATATTCTGCTCATAATAAGCAACCACTCCATATTCTTTAGCCTCGCTCTATATCCTGATAACTTATGTTTCATGTCTATGAGATTACATATTATAATTAGTTCATATCAGTGAGACCCTGCAATATTTGTTCTTATGTGTCTGTCTTATTTCACTCAATATAGTGCTCTCAAGGTTTCTTCATCAACCCATTTTTTTTAAGATGGTTTTGTTCACACACCATACATTCCATCCTAAGTAAACAATCGTTGCTTCCCTATATAGTCACATATTTATGTATTCAGCACCATCACCACTATCTATATAAGGACATCTCCATTTCTTCCACAAAGAAGGAGGAAGAGTCAAAGGAGGTAGAAGGAAAAAAGAAAAAGAAAAAAAGAAAGAGAGAGTAAAAAACAAACAAAAAAAAACATGACAACTAGAAAGCAACAAAAGGAAAGATAGCATTAAACTGAAGTAGAATAAAGAGTCAGACAACATCACCAATGCCAGGAATCCCATACCCTTCCCCTATGCCCCCCACCACCACCACCATATGCATTTAGCTTTGGTATATTGCCTTTGTTATATTAAAGGAGGCATAATACAATGTTTCTATTAATTATAGTCTCTAGTTTGCATTGATTGTATTTTCCCCCCAATCCCACCCTATTTTTAACTCCTTGCAATGTTGACATTCATTTCTTCTACTGCATGTAAAAACATATTTGTACCTTTTATGATAATCTTTGAGCACCCTAGGTTTCACTGAGTTATACAGTCCCAGTATTTATCATTCCTCTTTCATTCTGGTGTCCCACATGGTCCTACCTTTCCTCTTTCAACCATTATCACAGTCATTTTTGTTCAGTGTACTTACAATGTCGTGCTCCTATCTCCCAAAACTGTTTTCCAAACCTCTCACTCCTGTTTTTTCCTTTCTGTCTGCAGTGCTCCCTTTAGCGTTTCCTGTAAAGCAGGTATCTTGTCACAGACTCTGCCATAGTCTGTTAGAGAATATTTTAAGCTCTCCCTCATATTTGAAGGACAGTTTTGCCAGATATAGGATTTTTGGTTGGTAGTTTTTCTCTTTCAGTATCTTAAATATATAACCCCACTTCCTTCTTGCCTCCATGGTTTCTATTGAGAAATCCGCACATAGTCTTATCAAGCTTCCTTTGTATGTGATGGATAGCTTTTGTCTTGCTGCTTTCAGGATTCTGTCTCTATCTTTGACGTTTGATAATCTGATTATTAAGTGTCTTGGAGTAGGCCTATTCAGATCTATTCTGTGCTTTTTGGATCCATAATTTTATGTCTTTCATAAGAGATGGGAAATTTTCATTGATTATTTCCTCTATTATTGCTTCTGCTCCTTTTGCCTTCTCTTCTCCTTCTGGGACACCCATGACACATACATTCCTGCATTTTTCTTTGTCCTTAAGTTCCCAGAGACATTGCTCATATTTTTCCAATTTTTTCTCTATCTGTTCTTTTTTGTGTAGGTTTTCAGGTGCCTTGTTCTCCAGTTCCTGGGTGTTATCTTCCACCTCTTGTGATCTGCTGTTGTATGTTTCCATTGTGTCTTTCATCTCTGTGTTGTGCCTTTCATTTCCATAGGTTCTGCCAGTTGTTTTTTCTAACTTTCAATTTCTACCTTTGTACAACCAATGATTGCATTATACACTTCATCTCTTTTGCCATATCTTCCCTAAACTTTTTGAATTGATTTAGTATTAGTTGTTTAAATTTCTGTATCTCAGTTGAAGTGTAAGTTTATTCCTTTGACTGGGCCATAACTTCATTTTTCTTTGTGTAGGTTGTAGTTTTCTGTTGTCTAGGCATCTGGTTTCCTTGTTTACCCCAATCAGGTTTTCCCAGATCAGAATGGGCTCAGGTCTTAGAAGAAGGCAATAGGGTGTGTCTTAGAAGATTGGTGTACCCTGTGAGGCCTCAAGTCACTGTGCTTTTCCACTCAGCAGGTGACACCTGCCAACCTGTAGCTCCAGACTGGTATAAGGAGGTGTGGACCGTGGCTGTTTTCCCCCAGCTCTGGGGTCTGGTGCTGAATGGAGGGTGGGTAGTAGAGCTGGGCCTCCTCTCTCTTCTTTTAGGGAAGATATCCCCCCTAGGGAGAGGTCATTATCATTTGAATAGTCTCTCTGCCTGTGCTATCTCCACCCTTGCCTGGGTCAGAGCCCTGTGAACTGAAAATGGCTGAGGCTTTCTCCACTGAGCCAAAAAAGGGACAGAAAGGCCCCTTCAGGGCCAGTCTATGGTCACCCTCTGGCTCTCCAAGTCAGTCATCACCAAAAGCCTCTGTCTGCTTTTTGGGGATTCGTATCAAGCAATCCATGCTTGTTAAGACCCCAATTGGAGCTCAGCTGAGCTATATTCTCTTGCTGGGGGTGTGCTGCTCTCTAGCACCACAAGGCTTTGCAGTTCGGGCTGTGGGGGAAGGGGGATCCTGGCTTAGATTTGCAGTTTTACTGACAGATTTTATGCTGCGATATCATGCATTCCTCCCAATTCGGGTTGGTGTATGATGAGTTATTCCAGATTATTTACTTCTTGTTCTTGGTTGTTTATTAGTTGTTCCAGAGGGACAAACTAGCTTCCACTCATCTCTATGCCACCATCTTCTGTCCCTCATTATACTTTTGATTTCTATTTCCCTAATGAGTAATGATGTTGAACATCTTTTCATGTGCTTTTTGGCCATTTCTATATATATATATATATATCTTCATAGAGATATGTCTATTCAATAGATAAATGTCTATTCAAGTCATTTGCCTATTTTTAAATCAGGTTGTCTTTTTTGTTGTTGAGTTGTAGGATTTCTTTTTATATGTTCTGGATATTAAACCCTTATTGGATATGTGGTTTCCAAAAATGTTCTCCCATTGTGTAGGTTGTCATTTTAATTTTGATGAGGTCCCATTTGTCTATTTTTTTTCTTTTATTGCTTGTGCCATGGGTGTAAAGTCTAATAAACCATTGCCCAACAGCAGATCCTAAAGGTGCTTCCCTATGTTTTCTTCTAGGAGTTTCATAGTACTCATTCTCATGTTTAGGCATTTGATCCATTTTTAGTTGATTTTTGTATATGGTGTAAGATAAGGGTCTACCTTCATTCTTTTGCTTATGAACATCCAGTTTTCCCAGCATTATTGGTTGAAGAGATTAGTCTTTCAAAATTGAGTGGACTTGGCACCCTTGTCAAAAATCAGTTGGCCATAAATGTGAAGGTTGATTTCTGAGTTCTCAATCTGATATCATTGGTCTACATGCCTGTCATTCTGCCAGTACCCTAATATAGATTACTATGGCTTTGTGATAAATTTTGCAATCTGAAAGTGTAAGTCCTCCAACTTAATTCTTCTTTTTCAAGATAGCTTTGGCTATTTGTGGCCCTTTAACTTCAATATAAATTTGATGAATTGATTTTTCCATTTCTGCACAGAAGCCTGTTAGAATTTTGACATGATCCTATACAGTATATGGAAAATCCTGAAAAATCTGCCACAAAGCTACTATGGCCAAGAAACAAATCCAGCAAAGTGGTAAGATACAAGATCAATGTCCAAAAGTCAATAGTGTTTCTATACACTAGTAATGAGCAATCTGAGGAGGAAATAAAGAAAAAACTTCCCCTTACAATAGCAACTAAAATAAGCATCTCCAGGATCTTGTGTTAGGCAATGGTTTCTTAAACCTTACACCCAAAACACAAGCAGCAAAAGAAAAAATAGATAAACAGGACTTCACCAAAATTTTAAAAATTTGTGCATCAAAGGACTAGATCACAAAAGTCAAAAGACAACTTACTCAATGGGAGAAAATATTTGGAAATCACATATCTGATAGCGGTTTAACATCCAGAATGTATAAAGAAATCCGACAATTCATCAATACAAAGACAAACAACCCAATTTTAAAAAAAAGGGGCAAAAGGCATGAATAGACATTTCTCTAAAAAGGATGGCTAAAAAGGACATGAAAAGATGTTCAACATCATTAGCTTATAGGGAAAGGCAAATCAAAACCACAATGAGATACCATTTCACACCTACCAGAATGGCTACTATTTAAAAAGAAACAGATAGTTACCAGTGTTGGAGAGGATGTGGAGAAATAGGAACATTCATTCACTGCTGGTAGAAATGTAAAATGGTGTAGTCCCGTGGAAGATAGTTTGGTAGTTCCTCAGAAAGCTAAGTATGGAACTACCATATGACCCGGCAACCCCGCTACTAGGTATATACCCGAAATAATTTAAAGCAGGGATGCAAACAGGTATTTGTACACAGATGTTTATAATAGCATTTTTCACAATTGTCAAAAGATGGAAACAACCCAGTGAATGAATAAACAAATGGGTATAACATACAATGGAATATTATTCAACATTAAAAAGGAAAGAAGTTCTGGTTTATGCAACAACATGGATGAACCTTAAAGACATTATATTGAGTGAAATAAGGCAGATACAAAAGACCAAATATTGTATTTTATCTCACTGATACAAAATAATTAGAATAAACAAACTCATAGAGATAGAATATAGAATATAGGTCACCAGGGGCTGGGTTGGGGGTAGGGAATGAACAGTTAATACTTAATCTGTATAGAATTTCTTTTTGGTTTGATTGTAAAGTTTTGGGAATGGATGATGATGATGGTAGCACAACATCATGAATGTAATTAACAGCTCTGCATTATAGATATGAATGTGGTTAAAAGGTGAAATTTTAGGTCATATATATGTCATTAGAATAAAAATTAAAAGATAAAACATAGGACTGTAATACACAGTGAACCCTAGTGTAAACTATGGACGATAGTTAATAATACAATTATAATATTCTTTCATCACTTGAAACAAAGGTAAAGTGTTAATAATAGAAGACTGTATTTTTAACATGATTTTTTCTGAATACCTACAACTTCTCTAATTAAAAAAGTTAAATTAAAAAATCAGTGATTAGTGATCAGACAGCACACCCCTGGATCTTGGGGAACTATCTTTATATCCCACCTTGGCACCATAAAGCTGCACCATGAGCCAGGGTTGAGGACCTCACTGCTGCCTGCTCAGAGGCTGGGGGATAGGGGATGGTGGCAGCTGCAATGGAGAATGAAATTTACTGGTATTTACTGCAAGTTACCAGTCTCTTCCTCTTGTTATTCCCTGATTCTACACAGTATTCTATTAGACTCCAGAGTTTCAAAATAGTTGATTCAGACAGTCCCTGCTTGTTTAATGTTGTTCTGGTGGAGGCACTGATTCCTAGAGTTTCCTACTTGTGCTAGTTTGGATATAGTATGTCCCACCAAAAGCCATGTTCTTTAATGCAATCTTGTAGGGGCAGATGTATTAGTGTTTATTAGGTTGGAGTCCTTTGAGTGTTTCCATGGAGATGTGACTCAATCAGCTGTGGGTGAAAGATTTGAGTAAATTATTTCCATGGAGATATGGACCCACCCATTCAGGGTGAGTCTTGATTTAATCACTGGAACCCTATAAGACTCAGACAGAAGGAGCTCAGTGATGCAGCCAAGAGAGACATTTTGGAGATGGCCATTGAGGTAGACTTTTGGTAGTCCAGAGTTTGCCTGGGAGAAACTAAGAGACCCCAGATGCCTAGAGAGAAACATCCTGGGAGAAAGCCATTTTGAAACTAGACCTCCAGAGTAGATGCCAACCACGTGCCTTCTGAGCTAACAGAGGTTTTCCAGATGTCATTGGGCCTTCCTTCGGTGAAGGTATACTTGCCTTGATGCCTTCATTTGGACATTTTCATGGCTTTCAGACTGTATATTTGTAACCAAATAAACCCCCTTTATAAAAGCTAATCCATTTCTGGTATTTGCATAATGACTGAACTAGCAAACAAGAACACTACTCCACCATCTTCCCATAATTTCCTCCTATATTTTGACCCATGTTTCTTGTTTCTCTTTTTTCTTGCTGTCTTAGTTTCTCAGCTGCTGAAACAAATACCATATAAGGGGCTGGCTCAAACTGTGGCCCATGATTTTGTGTCTAGACACCCAAAATCTAGGCATCAGATTTCTCCTTGAAGACTCTGGAGTTCTGGGGCTGGGCCACAATCCATGGTCCTTGGCTTTTCTGTCACATGACAATACACCTGACAGTATCTTCTCTGTTTTCTTCCAGTTTCCTTTGACTTCCAGCTTCTCTGCCTCCACATGGTTTTCTCTTCATACATCCTACAATAATAAGATTAAGGCACCACCTCATGCAGTTGAACCACACCTTAACTAAAAATAACACCTTAAAAAGGTCCTATTTACAATAAGGTTCACAACCACAAGAATGGATTGAAATTAAAAACGTTTGTTTTTATTTTCCTGGGGTACCTACATACCATCCTACCACACCTGCATAAGACATAATTTTTCCCAGCTGAAGTTCTGATTCTCCTTCTAGAAGCATGTGTCACAAATTGAGATTCTGATTTTTATGAAATTCAGGCAAGTCTGCATGAGGTAGAAAGTTAATTTGAGTTGAGGGTTCTGTGATGAACAGTTAGACATATGAGTCTGGGTATCAGGAGATAAATTGGGCTAAAGATAAAGATTTGCAATTATAGACATGAAAGTGGTAGTTGAAATCATGGGAGTGAATGAAACTTCCCAGAAAAGATGTATGTAAAGTTAGAAGAAAAGGCAGCCTAGGAAATACTGAATTTAAGGGCAGTCAGTGAAAGAAAAAAAAAGATTAATCAAAGGTAGTAAGTAGGTGATTTAGAGGAAAATAGTGTCATAAAATACTATGTAAAAGAAAAATTTTGAACATGAGAATGCAGTCAATCATGTCAAATGTTACAAGTGGAAGAGCTAAACAATAGCCATTGGATTTTGCAAGTACGAGGTCACTGGTGACATTGGCAAAACAGTTTCAGTAGAGTGGTTGTATAGTTGGGGTGTGAAAGGGAGCAGATCAAGAGGACATGTGGGAATGTGACCTTAGTCTCTCTATCTCAAGTCAAAGGGAGGATGATAATGGATGGAGTCAGAACAAGGAACAGTGAAATTGTGGGAACTATTGCCTGAGTGCTCTATTTTTCTCCACAAAGATGTGTCATCTGTCAATGGAAATGGGGTAAGGATGAGGTAGGGATTTGGGAAGGATAGTCAAGATGACAACAGCCAACCATAGAGACTGGTAAAGGGAGCTACTTAAGAAACTAGGCCCTGCCTCGGCTCTGAAGGGGACCTTTCTGCTTGACCATTTGCTCCTCAAGATAAGCCTTGGGTCTCCAAGCCTTCCTAGTATTTCCCAAATGAAATTTCACTGCTGATGGCTGAATCCTCAGAATTTTATGTTTTGGACCTCAGATGAGAAAAGGGAGGAAAGAACTGTAAAGACGGTGTGGGGAGAATCACGTATGCCATATGTCTTAGTTTCCTGGGCTGCCGTAACAAAGTACCACAAACCGCATGGCTTAAAACAACATACATTTCTTGCCTCACAGTTCTGGAGGCTAGAAGCCAAAGTCAAGGCATCAGCAGGGCCATGCTTCCTTTGAAGTCTGTAGGGAAAAACCTGTTCCAGGTCGGTCTCCTAGCTTCCGGTGGTGGCTTGCTGAGGATCCGAAGCATTCTCTGCCTCTGTCTGTGTGTCCAACTCTCCCCTTCTTATATGGACTCCATTCATATTGGATTAGGGCTTCGTCTAATAACCCCTTTAAGGACCCCGTTTCCACATAAGATCACATTCACAGGGGTTAGGGCTTGAAATGTCTTGTAAGCAACACAATTCAACCCATAACAATATGATTTTTTAAAATGGCCTTCTGATATTAAGCCAACTTCTGATTTTAAGCATGGCCACAGTTAGCCCCATCCCCACTGGTCACATATGCCTTTTGGGCCTTGCTGTGTTCTCCGGTTTACTTGCCCCTTTTTCCAGGCACTGCACACCACCCAGACTGACCTCAGGCCAGTGCTTGCCTCAGAGCGACTGCTGAATCAGCTGTCTGTGTTTTCTGCAAGGTCTCCCATGCTGCAGATCTCTAGGGTCTGTTTTTGCAGCTGCTTAGTCTTGTCCTGTAATTCTGTGCAAGAAGGAAAAGCTTCTAAGCCATGTGCTCCAGGAAGATCAGAACCCTTCTCTGTAGTGTTTCATAAATTCAAACTTTAAATGGCTATTTCTGTGGATTGGAATCATAATCTTGTGACCATACATATGAAAGGCTTTCCTCAAAGCACTTTTTATATCCTCTAGCATTTCTTCCTCCTATACCTACCTCTGTATGCCTGTATATCACCTCCCTTTTCCCAGACTTGCTAATGGACTCATGCTGTTCCTGTCATACTGAACAATCTGGTTACCAACCTTGTATATTTGTAAGCAGTTAACTAGCCAGGGATTACAGTGAGATTAATGTGCAACTGGCAGCTAAATATATATAGTCTTAAGGTAGGTATTACAATTCTCTAAACAACTGAGTCCTTCGTCACAGTGTGTGAGCATGTTAGTAAATATAATGCACATTCAGCCACATTTAAGCTAAATTTCCTTGTGTCCCTGAAGTGGAACCTGAAAATGTTTATTAAACCTTGTCCTTACAGAGATATTTTTGTATCCAGTGCCAGGGTGGGAACCTCTAGGAACATATTTGCACACATTGCACACCTTTGCCTAACTATACATTCTGGGACATGGTTATCACTCAGCAATGCTGCACCCTGTGTAAGTCTTAGATCCTTTATTTGTGGCAGAAACTAAAAATCTCCATGGGACAAAACCGATGAGAAAATGAGCTTTGGAGTATAGTAATTTACACATATATCACCAGGGCAGGCCATGAGCATAATCAATGGGAGCTTTCAGCCCTCTAGCCTTTAATAAGACAAGCAGCAAGTCAAGTTTTATGTGAGAAATATTCAGTTTTAGAATGTTGATAGGAGGAGCTGTTCTAAATAGTGGGCACCCCATGGAAATACCATGTGGAGGGGCCCACAATTTCCTAGTTGGCAGGACAGTATCTGCTAGTTTTCTCTTCACTATGAAGCACTCTGGGAATTAAAGACTGTCGGCTATAAAGCTTGCTCCTGTCACAGGCAATCACCGCTGTCTCTAATTAGTTCTGGTTTGTAGCTCCCAGACACAAGTATCCAAATACATTCAGTCCAGTTTCCCCATCTGATTCTGCAAGATGAAATATTCTGTCCTTCTATGATGATAGGTGGAGGCAATTGTGCATATCCACACACACATACACGCACAATCTGTCTCCCACCACATACGCACACATACACACACACACCTCACTTTCTTTGAAGGAGGGAGACATATTTTTCCACTGCGCTGAAAACAACTGAGGATGTCCCTCCAGGATTATGGCAATCAAACCCTAAGAAAATAGTAGATGAAGCACACATTCTAGAAGAATAGGGAAAAGCTACTATTCTCATTAGGAATTCCAGGGCATTCTATATTCTTGCCATTTCAGTGTGCCTATGTCATGATGTCACATGGAAGAGCCATTTGGTTGAATTTAAAGAAAGAATGATTATGCACCTCTCCTACCCCACCAAAGATATGTCCCCTAACCACACCCATCTCCAAGTCTGTACCCTACCTCTGTGCTTCTTATATGCCCCATTTTGCCTTCTCGCTCCCATTACTCTTTTTAGAGCTAATACTGGGAACTGGCAAGTCAGCCTGATTCCTCTTGGAGGGAGTCATAGCCAGAGCACAAAGAGGCAGAGATGAAGAACTAGTGTCTGACAGCTCAGCTGTCAGCATGAAAGGATGACCTAAGCCTGGTAGTCCCTTTCCTTGGGAAAACATATTCTTGGCATATCTTCCACCTACTAAACGCTTTTCTTGATCCCCTTGTATCTACTGATCAACAATGATCTTTCTGTTCATTTTAACCAGATTTCACCTGCATAGAAATATGAGGGGAATAATAGTAATACATTTGTTTCATCCCTGGCTCCACAGCTTCTAAATATAGCATGATCCTCTTCACTGTCTCCTTCCAACTTCCCCTTGGTGGGGGTGATATCTGGGCTCTCTTAAATGTGCCTGCAACTCTGTAAGAAAACCAGAAGTGTATTGGGGCTGGAGCAGCTGCCAGGACTGTCACTCCCCTTAAGTCTAAAATCTAAATATGAAAAAGAAAAGAAATCCCCAAAGAATATCAGCTTTATTTAACACATAAATTAACAAATGCTTTCTTCTTCCTCTCTTTCGCTTCTTATTAAATAATACTGTAATTATTTAATTATATGTCTTTGTTCTTAGATTGAAGTCTTGAAGGCACATTCCTGTTGTGTATGTGTATAAAAAATGTTAGGTCAAAGAATGCATAAAATAAATGAGTAGCTGGCTACATTAGTGATAGTACATTTGTCTGTGTTGACAGTTTCCACCCCTGGTCAACACATTTTCCTTTGCACTTCACATCATATCCCTTCCTCATCTTTTTCTTTGCATGTCTCATCCTCACTCCAGTAACATTTAACAATTGGAATTGAAATTTTCAAAATCCTTAAAATGTCCTCTCATTGACTATCCCTTGTTCAACAGTGTTTTAGTCATGGCGACCTTCTTTCAACGTCTTGAACACGTTTGCACGTACTGCCTTCTATACCTGAAACACACTTTCTCCACTTCAATGCCCTTTCTCCTGGCCAACCACTACTCACCCTTCAGGTCTCAGTTTAAAGTCCTTTCTTTAGAGATCCCCAAGACTAAGTTAGGAACCTCTATGGCCATAACTGAAACTATGATAATTAGATGTCTGTTTTCCTTTCTTGCATTAGACTGTAAGCTCTTCTGGGGAACTTCTAACAACCTGGCCATCTGAGCTGATAGGAGTAGTCCCCATTTACTATAAACTACAGAACTGCTGGATTAAAGTTTATATATCTATCCCAACTCAGAAAAAAAGAGAAATAAAAATCCATGAATATAAGAAAAAATGAGATGTTAAAAAGAAAAATCGGAGCATTAAGCAAGACTTAACCACTCCATGTAGAAGTAAAATGATGACAATGGAAACACAAAGCTCAGGAAGGAAGAAATGGAAGTATAATGTTGTAAGGTTCTTAAACTATATGTGAAGTAGTATAATATCACTTGAAAGAAGAACGTGATAAGTTAAAGATGCATTAAAAATCCTAAAGCAATCACTTAAAAATTAAAACAAAGAGTTAGTTTTAGTACATTTATTTTATGCCAATAAATTCAACAGCTAGAAAGACTGGGCAAACTTCTTGAAAGACCCAAACTACAAAAGCTCATTTGAAAAAGAAAAAGACAACCTGAATAGCCCTACATCAGTTAAATAAATTGAATTTGTAGCTAGAAATCTCTCCACAATGAAAACCCTAGGCTCAGAAAGCTTCACTGAATTCTACTAAAC
The DNA here is from genome assembly GCF_015220235.1 of Choloepus didactylus. Lineage (NCBI taxonomy): Eukaryota > Metazoa > Chordata > Mammalia > Pilosa > Megalonychidae > Choloepus > Choloepus didactylus. Next base: position 146,607,677 of record NC_051308.1, read on the forward strand.
ATTTAAGGAGGAAATTCACCAATGCTACACAACTTTACCAGAAAGTTGAAGAGGAGAGAACCTCATCTATCTCTTCTCGTTTATCATTACCCTGTTATCAAATCAGACAAAGACATTATAAGAAAAGGAAACCACATTCCAACATTCCTCATAAACAGGGATGCAAAATTTTAGAAAATCAATTCTAACAGTTTATTAAAGGGATAATACATTGTGGCAGTGGGACTTACGCAAAGTTTGGTTTCATATGAGAAAATCCATCAATGTAATGCAACATATTAATGGACTAAAGAAGAAAATCTATAGTATTGTCTAAATAGACACAGAAAAAGCATTTTAAAAAATCCAACATCCATTCTTGGTTTTTCAAAAACTCTCAATAAATTGGGAAGAGAAGGGGATTTCCTTAACATAATAAAAAGCATTTATGAAAAACTTAAACTAGCGTAGTACTTAATGGTGAAAGATCTAATGCTTTTCTCCTAAAATGAGCAACAAGGCAAGGATGTTTGCTCTCGCCACTTCTATTCAACATTGTGCCGAAAGCTCTAACCAGTTCAATAAAACAAGAAAAATAAATAAAAGGCATCAAGATTGGAAGGGAAAAGTAAAACTGTCTTTCATCTTTCATTGCGGAGTCTATGTAGAAAATGCAAAGGACCATTTAAAAATATGAAAGTTAATAATCAAGTTTGCAAGGTTGTAGGATATAAAATCCATCTAAAAAGTCAATTGTATTCCTATATACTAGTGATGAACTATCAGACACTGATGTTTAAAAAGTAATACAATTTTCAATAACATCATAAAAATGAAATAGTAAGGAATAAATATGACAAAAGATATACAAGGTCTGTACACTAGAAACTCCATAAAATTTTTGAGATAAATTAGGGAAGACTTAAATAAATAGAAATATCATGTACATGGATCATATAATTGATTATTGTTAAGATATCAATTCCTCTCAAATCTATCTTTAGATTTCGTACAATCTCAGTAGAACTCTAGCAGACTTTTTGGTAGAAATTAACAAGCTGATTCTAAAATTCATATGAAAATGTAAAGGACATATAATATCCAAAACCATTTTGAAAATGAAGAGCAAAATTGGAAGACTTATACTAACTAACTTCAAAATTTATTATAAATCTACAGTAACCAAGACAGTATGGTATTGGCTTCAAGATAAGCAAATAGATCAGTAGAACAGAATGAATTCCAGAAGTGGATCCACATGCATATGTTCAATTGATTTTCAATGCTTTTTATTTTGAAATAATTATGGATCCACAGGAAGTTTAAAAAATGTACAGGGAGGTCCCATGCACCCTTCACTCAGCCTTCCCCAATGGCAACAGTCTTCATGTTATAGGATGATAGTTCAGTCAGGAAACTGACATTGATACCATCCATGGAGCTTGCTTAGATATCACCCCTTTTATAAGTATTTATCTCTGTGGGTGAGTGTATACAGCTCTATGTAATTTTATCATGCATGCATCTCATGCAATCACCACCACAGTCAAAACAGAGAACTGTCCCATTACCACAAGGCTCTCTCATGCTGCTCTTTTATAGCCACACCCATCTCTCCATCCCTCAGTCCCTAACCCCTGACAACCACCAATCTGTTCTCCATCTTTACAATTCTTTTATTTCCAAAATGTTATGTAAATTTAATCATATAGTATGTAACATTTTGAGATTAGCTTTTTTCACTAAGCATAATTTCCATAACCTCCATATAAGTTACTGCATGTAGGATCAAATTACTATTTTGAGGGTGGAGGTCAAATTTTTGAAAAAAGTTGCAAAGGCAATTAATTGGAAAAAGGAGAATCTTTTCAACCAATGATGTTGTAAGCACTTAGATATCTTATGCTGAAAAAAATTTAAATTTCAAACCATACAGTACACCATATACAAAAATTAACTCAAATGGATCATAAATCTAAATGTAAAACCAAAACTATAAACATGTAGAAGAAAACATGAGGAAAAATTAGTGACCTTGAGTTAGGCAAAGATTTCCTAGAAATGACATCAAAAGCATGACCCATAAAAAATACTGGTAAATTGAATTCATCAAAATTAAGAATTTCTGCTCTTCAAAAGGCACTGTTAAAAGAATTAAAATGCAACCACAGAATGGGAGAAATATTTGTACAGCATACATCTGATAAAGTACTTATATCCAGAATACATAAACAACCCTTAAAATTCAGTAATAAGAAAAAAGAGCCCAATTTTAAAAACAGGCAAAAGACTTGAGCAAACACTTCACCAAAGATATAAAGATGGCAAATAAGCATATGAAAAATGTTTAATGTGCTTAGACATTAGGGAAATGAAAATTAAAGCACAAAGAATTATCACTACATATCTATAAGAATGTGCAAAATTAAAATGACTGGCCATGCCAAGTGTAGACAAGGATTTGGAGGAACTGGAACTCTCACACATTTCTGGTGGGTAAGTAAAATGGTACAACCACTTTAGAAAACAGTAAGACAGTTTCTTAAAATATTAAACCCACACCTGCCACATGACTCAGACATTCCATTCCTAGGTATTTACCCAAGAGAAATGGAATGATATGTTATACAAAGACTTAATACATGAATGTTCATAGAAGCTTTTTTTGTAATAGCCAAAATTTGAAAAAACTAAATGTTCACCAACAAGTGAATGGATAAACAGTTGTGGTATATACATAAAATGGAATGCTACTCAGCAACAAAAATTAATAAACTATTAACTCAACAACAATGGATGAATCTCAAAATCGTTTTTCTGAATGAAAGAAGCCAGAAATAAAGAGTACATATTGTGTGCTTCTAGGTATATAAACTCTAGAAAATACTAAGTATTCTATACTTTTCTATAGTATTCTATAGAGTATTCTATACTTTTCCAAAGTATTCTGTACTATTCTATAGTTACAGAAAGCAAATCAGTGGTTGCCTAGGGACAGGAAGTTTGGTGAAGGGTAGAGGGGAAGATTACAAAGGGGTACAAGGAAATGTTTGTAGGCAGTGGTTATGCTCATTTGTCTTGATTTATGAGATGGTTTCATGGATGTACACATTTTTCAGAATTTATTAAATTGTATACCATTATGTGCAGTTCAATCACACTTCAACAACACTATAAAAAAAGATAAAGGAATGGAAAACACCTTTTCATTTAAAGACAGTAAATTTTTTAAAAGCCTAGATCTGAGCAAACACCAAGCATAATTTCTAAAAGTGAAAAATATAATCTGCTATAAAGCAGACTAGATCCATTAGAAAGCAAATTAAGGAATGTTAAGAAAGATGTAAGTGTATCATCCAAGTGGCAGGTCAGAAAACAAAAGATATAAAAGTTAAATGAAAGGGAAATGAGAAGTTATAACATATATATAAAGAATGCAGGAAAGAAGATGAGATATAATGGATGAAAGGCAATATTTGAAGATACAATGGCTGAAAATTTTCCAAAATAGGTGATAGAAATGAATTTCAGATTCAAGAGTCACACCAACACCAAGAAGTATTGAGGGAAAATAACTGTCAACCTAGAAAATTATTTATATAGCTAAATTTCATTGAAAACTAGGACAAAAGAAAACTTTCAGACTGAGATTAAGAGTCTTTGGTAAAAGAACTACTAGAGGGGGTTCTTCAATGAGAAGGAATTCAGATCCAGAGGAAATTAGTGTGCTGCAAAAACAATGGTGAGCTAAGAAATTGTTAAATGTATTGGTAACTCTACCAACATTGACAAAAATTATAAAAGAAAAAAAAAAGACCCTACAATGATTAATAATGACATAGTTAAAAACATGATGGAATTTAAATACTAGATAAAAAAACAATAAACAATTATAAATATCATATATTGTTCAGGAGGAGCACAGAGATGTTGATTAACTTTAGACTTTGTTAAACCAAGGATGAATATTAAAATTTAAAGGGAATAAGCAGGCAGAAGAAAAAAGTCTATTCAGCACGGTGCGTTCACAGGTAAAATGTTTGCTAAATAAGGTTGAATAAATAAATCGCTTCTTGTTATTTTCTATATTTCACATCATACCTGTATGCTCCTAAGGTGATATTATGTCTGTTATTGGGCTTCATAACTGAAAGGATTCTCCACAAGTAAAAAGCACTAGGTGATACAGCTAGATTCTATAGTCTTGAAAAAGAATCTATGAGAAGCAGTTAGGCAGAATAGCACAGCAGATATAAGCACAGGTTTAGGGGTTGGACCTCCTGAGTATAGATTCCAGAACTATCATTGATTAGCTGAATGATCTTGGGTCAGTTACCCAATCTCTGATGGTCTTAGTTGCCTTATCTACAATGCTATTGTCCTTAAAGTGTTGCTATTATCTATTATCATATTTCATAGATGAAGTTCTTAATAAGGTATCTGGCACATAGAAAGCATTCAGTAAATAATAGCTTCTATCATTTCTGCAACTTACCCAGAACATTTTGATAATTAGTATTAACAAAACTTTGATCAGCGGTGAGAGAGAAGTGGACAACTTCTCCAAGACTGAATCCTTCATTCTGAACTCCCATAAAAGAAGGTAATTCCTACATATTTCATGGATACGAGTTATGGTCCAGTGCTCAAGACAATGCTGGTCAACTGCAAAGCTTGGACCCAGGCTCCCCATAAACCCCCATACGATATGCCAAGAGAGGGGCTGGCATCAAGGAAGATGATGGAATCCTTCCCCTCGCATGTCTTGCCATGCAAGGCTGGAACTCAGTTTCCTGATCACACACGGGAAAGACTGGTCCTCCCTTCACCACTAACACTGAAAATGGAGCCAAGGTATTGCCTTATTATATCACTATTATATTCACACCACTGATTTCAACAAAGTAGGGCCCTATACTTCCCTACCAATGAAGTTTAAAAGCCTCCCAGCTCACAGTTCACATCTGGCCCTGCTAGATTTCTGTGTGCCACCCTCGAATGCAATAGGCAACAATGGGCCTGCACACTGCTACTGGGCTGGCCTCAGAGTTTTCTCCAATGAACTCTGTTCCAGCAGGCTTTGTGTTGGAAATTGCTTGTCCATTTGTCCTTGTTTACATGACAATTAGCTAAACAGTCCTAAATTGCAGCAGCATATATTGAGCTACAGGAATCCTACTCCTACTGGCTCTAACTCACCTTCTCTGACACACTGCAAGTATCCACACCCCTTAAGATCCTTTCAGGGATTGGCCTTACATCCTGTTTGTTCTATCTTAGTGTAAGCACTGAGGAGTCTTTATTCGATTCTCCCCTATCTGTTCTGCAGTTGCCTATTCTGTCCCATGTCCACTGATTCCTTTCCCTGGACAATCACACTGGTCACTAAATTCTCACTTAGTATTTAGCAAAGAAACTGAGACCTTCTATTGTGGGAGGAGGTGAGGAAAAGTGATCAGGGTTTCTAGAGGCTGGGGTCTCTAGAAGGACACCCTAACAGTGTTGACCATGAATTGTCTACTGTGTAATCACAATACAGCTATTTGAGGAAATCACCAGGGAAAATGGAAAAGACCTATTAACTTCAATCTGCCAGTCACTGAGTACCAAATATAGATAGGTCTATAAACAAATTACTGGGTGATAAATATAAAGTGGTCATTTAAAAAAAATGAGGTAGAAAATTGTTAGAAATGCAAGATCCACACTTGCAACAATCTGGGTGATTTACAGGGTAATTAAACACTTTCTTAGCCCTGGATGACATAGATTTGTTTTTTTCTTAATCGAGAGATCAAATGTATACAGAAAATTGGGGCCTTGTCTAATGCAGAGATAAGAAACATCAAGGATCATTACACATGTGGGTTTGGTTCCTCATCTTTCTGTCTCCATCTTTCATTCATTCAACAAATATGTATCAGGCACAAGGCTAAGCTATCCATGTACATAGGATGGAAACTCTGGGAGAGGGTTTCAATCTTTGTGTCCATCTATATAATAAAAAATAAACAACACCTATACTACAACAAGATAAACTTGGTCTGGAAATATTCGCCTCAGAGAAGGATTTGGCATAAGGCATGTCCAAGGGGGTTTCATTAGTGAGGTAGTAGGAGGTACAGGGTCTCACCCTGAGGCAGCTCCATGCCGCAGCCCCAATGGCAGAGTTACGGCCAGACTGCTGCAGAACTGCCTGGAAGGCCGCCTGTCTGCCCACTCCAACCTGTGTACAAAGAAACCTGGTGGTTATTTCTTCAACTTGAGCAAACCTTTGACCTAATGGCTAAGGGGGCTCTCTTTGTAAATCTTCACACCCAAACAACATCCATCTGTTAACTTGCAGGAAAACAAATACAAAAGAAAAAATTTTACTTCTGAAGAGTGAACTAATTCATATCGTGAGAAAACTCTCACCCTGATCCCTTTGAGAGCTCATCTATTCACTTCTCCAAGGAACTCTATGCTCCTTATTAATTATAAAAAATTACTTATGCAATGGTTATTTAGATAGGCTGCTGAGTTCTTATGGAAACAAGCAAACACATTTTTAAAAATTTGCCAAAATCTGCTGTTCCCTTTTCCTCTGAAGCACAGAGAATGAGTTCTTGTGGTGTCTTAGATGGATGACAGATTTCGATCTAATTAATCCAGAGCCCTGTGTATAGAAATGACTGCACAGCAAACATGTCTATTAACAAAAAGCAGTGATTACTGGTTGGCACCGAGCCAGCAACTCTACATAAGCAATGAACTGATGTCTACAACTGTCTCTGTGCCATATGGGTTCTGCTGTAGCAATGAATTTGATCCAATGCAAGGGTAAGAGATGTCAAATTTAACTGGGGTTTAATTGATACTGTTAAGAGGTTCTAAATAAAGAAACAGTGTGTGCACTATTAGAAACAGGCACCACATCAGGTTCTATCCTCCTAGTTTCTTGGCAACTCAGTTACAGCCAGACATCCAAATTAGTTTTCAAACTCAACTTCTTTCAAATGTGATTTTTTTTTTTTTTTTTTTTTGGAAGCTGGGTTAACAAGTTCAGCAGCAGCTAATTGGTACTGAACACTATATCATTAATCAGTTTATGGTAACTATTCTTTCCCTATAAAGATGTTTACTTTATCACAAAGTTACTGCTTACACAAACCATGCAGAAAACTCAAATTCCACATTTCCACCATCAAACTCATTATCCTTCTCCCCAAACCCCCTCCTCCATTTGTATCCCCTGTTCAGATAATAGCCCCTCTGATTACCAAAGTAAGAGATCTTAAAATCATCTTGACTCCTCTAACTTTCTCATCCCCCTCATCCAATAAGCTACTATCTCCCATAAATTCTACCTTATAAATGTCTCTCACATCTGTCCACTTCTGCAGAATGCCAAGGCCTGATCATCTCTCACCTGAATTTTAATAGCCACTTAACTGCCTTTCATACTTTCTCTCCACTGCTGGACACTTTCCTGCTTAAAAATCCATGATACTTTGTTTTTCCATATCTCCTAAGACAACTCAGACCTTGGGCACCTTCTGTTTAAGATCTTGTACAACCCCCACACCTGCTCAATCAGCCTCACCCTCTAGTATGCTCATGTTCACTGCACTTGCTCCAGCCACCCCGTTCTCCTTATCTTTCCCAGGTGTGCATATGTGTTTCTGTTTGTGCTTCTCCCTCTGCTTCAAATACCCTCACCACCCTCCCACATTTTTGCTAGAAAATTAGAAAATGAAAGCTCAAATACTACTTTTCTGAGAAGCCTTTTCAACCCTCAAGGAGGACTCATCCCCCTTCTCCGTGCTTCCCCAGCTCTTTGTTCATACCTTTACATAGCACTGATCTGTTGCATTACAGCTGTGGTTATGATTATCTGTCCATCTAGAGTATGAGTCCCTATAGGTCCTATCCATCTCATTATGGAAAATCATGCCATTGATTTTGATACACCCCCTTCCCCACCATGTGGAGCCTAATGTTCTTGGTGGCATGAAGAATACACAGAAGGGCACATTCAAGTCATATGAGAAAAAAGATCTACCTTCTCTACTTCTGGGAGATGGACTCAATCCAATCAGGTATGTTTCTTTCCAATTAACAATGGCAACAACTAGAGTTTATTGAGCATGCTACATTTTGCTGAATACTTTGCAAGTGCTATTTCAGTTACCCACAATCTTATAAATGTCTCTCACATCTGTCCACTTCTGCCAAATGCCAAGGCCTCATCATCTCTCACCTGAATTTTAATAGCCACTTAATTATGAAAATTTTTCACTGTTTTTTTTTTTTGCCCTCTAATCTAGAACCTAGCAAATATTAGGTGAAAAATAAACATGTTAATGAATGAATGTCTACTATATTATTACCCTCACTTGACTAATAAAGAAATTGAGAAGTAGAGAAGTTAAATTACTTACTCAAGTTTTTTAGAGCAATTAGGAAATAGAATAATCAAGATTTGAACCTAGATTAACAGCTGCTCTGCAGTACTTATCACGTCATATGGTCCATTAGTGGGTCCTGAATTCAATCTAAGGATCACAATCAACACTTTTTAAGGAAATTGAATTGAATTGTATTGAATTGAATTGAATTGAATTGAAAATATTAGTGTGTATCACATATAGAAAGGCTAAGTGTTATTTTATAAAACTTATATTCCAGGAGTGGATGGGAGTGTGTGAAAGGGGTTGTGCACCCAAATGTAAAATGTATTCCTTACTGTAAGTTTTAGTCAAAAAAACTCTAATAAACAAACTGCGATTTTTTTTTTTTTTTTTGCTATGCTGCCTCCCAAATAGCCCGTGCATCCTATCTCTAGCCAGAAGCTTTCTGATGTAAGCAAACATTACACCATCAGTGAACTCAATTTTCATATTACTTACATAACTCTTCTTTTAGTCACAGCTTATCCCAGCATGGCATGGTTTGTCACTTAAGCTATACACATCACACAGATATGTATCCTTACTCCTTTTGTGCCCATGGTTTTTCCTGACAACAGAGCATGGAAGACCAGCCCACAAGTTTGACTGTCCATCCTTACTCCCTATTTCCTATGACCCTTAACTCACTCTGTATCACTGTAGCACTGACTTCAGGGCTTACCCATTATAAGGGCACACTAGATGTGTGTTAAATAAATTCAATGAATTAATCCAACCAAGTAGATTATACCCATTGGAGAATTTCCATAACAGCATCAGTGACCCATCCGTAAAAGCCTGGAGATTACAAGTAGGAAATTTAGTCCCTAAGGAGTCCAGACTCACTCACAGGGAAATGAAACAGGCACTAGCTCCATTTATGGAAAAGTTATGTTTGAAAGCCTAGAATCGGACCACCAGTAACTTTTGAAAGTGTAAACATCCATCATTTTCTTTTCTTCTCCGTCTTGAGCTCTACATGGTAGTCACACCTGTTGACTATGGTAGGAGCAGGGTCTGGGATGTTCACCCAAGTGAGACAGGCACGAGAGCACGGTTTACCATTATCTCAGGGGCCATGTCTGGGCATGGGTCACTAGGGCAGGGATCCCTGCAGCAATGATCTGTCTGGGTCCTGAGCATGCTCCATTAAGTAAGTGCCAGGCTATACTCTTCAGAACCACGGACAGTTCTATGGGTGCCTGGCTGAGTTGGTGCATCTAATGCAGAACCTACACCGTATCTCAAACACAAAATGTGCTTTCTGATGTCACAGATCATGTGATTCTCCACCCTCTCCCAATATCTGGAAATAATGCTTCTTCCTGTAGGTTCATCTGGGTCCCTCATATCACTGGTAATAGAAGAGGTAGATTCAGCTTGTTCCCCACCCCTTGGTTCAGCACCACCCTCCTCCAAGGTCCTATACCTTCTGTGACCTATGTCAGAACTTAACCCAGGTAGGAGTTAGGAAAGAGAGTCTCTGGCCTATATTATTCTAATGGAAAGTGTATTTGTTGACCACCCAGCATCTCTTCCATCTTAATTTAATTTGGGATCCCAATTTTTAACAAGCTCCTTCTCTCCTTACACTATGATGTGTCTATTAACCAAGATGCCCCATCCTCCCCAGCTAAGGGGACAGAAATGACAGCCAAATTGTCTAATTAGATGCTCCCTTCCTAGAATTTGAGTCGTGAGAATAATAGTTAAATGTTGGAATTCATTTATTACTGCAGTATCCCTTGTCCCTGAGAAAACTGTTGGGTAGTTCCTTATATCAAGATCTTCTGGAGATGCATATTTCCTGTGTATTCTTAACCTGGTTCTTTGATTTCATGATGAACCAACCTTCATATCTTTATATACATCTCCTGTTTGCTTAAGTTAGCCAGCATCAGTTTCTATTGCTTATAAACAAGATTCCTAACAGTTTCATCTGCTGAGAAAAAAAGTTAGGCCTAGAGTATTGGGATTAGTGGATGGAAGGTAGGGAGGGGAATAAACCTACAATTGATAGTTAACCAAGTCCAACCAAGAGACCATGAGTCAAAATTTTACATTATTTATTTCTCAGTCCTTATAGACCTTAGCACATGCTTTATATGAGTTGGTACTCAAAATATACTTACTGAATTAAAGCAAAAATAAAACTTACAATAAAGTAAGTATGGCTAGGAGAGAGGGGGACAAATATTGGTGAAAGAAACAGCTCTCAAAAAAGTTATGGTTACCTCTTGACCCCACTATCTCTTTCTCTGCACCCACCTCCTCCTCCATCCCACTGAATTTGAAACACAAATTTCAAAGCCTCATCTTGGCCTTCTCATTTTTTAGGACAGAAAGTGCACTGTGTGTTATGCCATGGAGTAAAGTGCCAAAGCGATGTAAAATAAAGCCAAAGTAAAATAAAAGCTTTTCAAAGAATTCCTAAATTTTGATCCTTTCTGATATTCCCCTGACTCCAGTTAATAAAAATAGCTACAGTTAATAAAACATTCTATCCACTCCTTTTCAATGCTGCCTATTATTCTCAAATGCTCAAAAGCCCCAGGCTCCCAGACGGGTCAAAAGGTTTCACAAAACATCCACGAATTATTTTGAAGCAATGAGACTCCCACAGCATGTTCCCCCAGAAGCTGTAAGGCAAGAAAATCCATCCTCTCTTTCTGATAGAAAGTCAGAATTCACTGAAGGAGATATAAAGAAACCACCAGACAAAAGTTTATTCTCATTTTGCCTCTTCAACCTATAATCCCAGGTACAACACCACCCTACGTAGCATTCTCTCCCAGGAAAAGAATACCAACATACATTCTATGACAATGTGTTTTCAACTTTTTATAGCAACTACAAATTAGATTTTTTAAAAATTTCATTCTCCTGTATGCTGGAGGGCACTAGTAATTTTCTGCCCCACCATTAAAAGGAGAAAATTTCCCCGCCTTATTTAGCCCTTTTGTCTTTTCTATTTCATCAGACTTTAGCAGGTTCAAGCTGAGCCTGCTAAAGAGGAGCCTCTGTTCACTCCCATGTTAAAGCAAATCTTTGTGCACAACCCTTTGGCTTTGCTGAATGTTGTCATAACAATGCAGCCCCTGCAAATGTCCTGGAATTCATAGCCTGAATCATCCATAATTTGATTCCCAATCCAAAAATCTGATACTTCACATGTGTATTGTGACTTTAGAATAAGCCTTAAACTCTAAACTCCTATAGCTGCTAAAATATATAATGCCACCCCAGTTTAGTCTTGATCCACTGTTAAACAACTGAGCTAAGATTGGGCCCTAGATTTCCCAGAGTCATTGCCAACAACAAAAGAGCTTTGAAGCCTTAAAGGTAAGAGGGTCCAGGGAAGGCCAGCAGAGATGTTCAAATCATTCTGGTGTTATATTTGCATTTTTTAATCATATTAAGCTTTTGCTTAAGTAGAATCCACATTCCCCCCATGAACTCAAAGCACATATTATTAGTTGTATACTCCCTTTTATTCTTTTTTTAAAAATTCAATTTCATTGAGATATATTCACAAACCATACAATCATCCACAGAGTACAATCAATTGTCCACAGTACCATTATATAGTTGTGCATTCATCATCAGAATCAATTTTTGAACATTTTCATTACCATATACAAAAAGAATAAAAATAAAAGTTAAAGTAAAAAAGACCACCCGAAACATCCAATACCCCCATCCTTCCCTATTAGTCATTTACTTTGAGTCTTCATTTTTCCACTCATCTGACTATTCACTGGATAAAGGGAGTGGGAGCCACAAGGTTTTCACAATCATACAGTCACACAGTGTAAGGTATACAGTTATACAATCATCTTCAAGAATAAAGTCTACTGGGTTGCAGTTCAACAGCATCAGGTATTTCCTTCTAGTTATTCCAATACATTAAAAACTAAAAAGGGATATCTATATAATGCATAGGAATAACCTCCAAAATGACCTCTCAACTCCATTTGAAATCTCTCAGCCCCTGAAACTTTATTATGTTTCATATCTCTTCCGCCTTTTGGTCAAAAAGATTTTCTCAATCCCACAATGCCAAGTCCAGACTCATCCCCAAGAATCATGTCCCATGTTGCCAGGGAGATTTATACCCCTGGGAGTCATGTCCCACGTAGTGAGGAGGACAGTGAGTTGGCTTAGAGAGAGAGGCCACATCTGAGCAACAAAAGAGGTTCTCTGGGGGTTACTCTTAGGCTTAGCCTCTCCTTTGCCATAACAAGCTTCATAAGGGCAAGCCCCAAGATCGAGGGCTCAGCCTACCAAATTGGTAGTCCCCAATGTTAGTGAGAATATAAGGAATTCCCCAGGTGGGTAAATTTAATATTTCCACAATTTCCCCAGTCCCTCAAGGGGGCTTTGCAAATACTTTTTATTCTCTGCCCAAATTACTCTGGGATGTATCGGGACTTCACACTAACCTGGACAAACCAACCAGATCTCACTCCCTATTCAAAATTCCATGTAATTATGGTTTTTGAATAAATTGACCATTCAAGTTCAATTATACAGTGTGTTACAAAAAATATAGATTTTGTACTTAATAAACATCTCTTCCTTTGGTCTCACATAGAAGTTGAAATTTTAAAACACTGTCAATAGCGTCCTTTACCCTTTAGTCTGATTTACCTTAGTCTTAACCCAGTCCATTTCATTCTCATCTCTAATTGAAGTCTGATCTCTTTTTCAGCTTCTTTAACATTTGCTGTATGGGGTAATGCTGACATTCATAGCTGCTGGACTCTGGCTCTGAGTCTCAGGTGTCACAGAGATACCCAAAGTTTTAGGGACCAACCAGGTTATACACAAAGAGCTCAACATTTCAGAATTTAGAAATAACCATTACAACTCAGGAATAGATGTAACTGCTGTAACAGTTTACAATCTAAGAACCTTTACAATAAGCCTTTCCCTGATAACCTATGCTTTCAGATTCAATTCTCAGAGTTTGCACATTATAGTTAGTCCATACTAGTGAGGCATTAAAACGTTTTTCTTTTCATTTCTGTTTTATTTCACTCAACATACTGTCCTCAATATACATTCATCTCACGACTTCATTCCTTCTTGTAGAAGCTCAATATTCTATTGTATGTATATACCACAGTTTGCCATTCTGTTCATCTGTTGATGTATCCCTAGGCCAGCTGCATCCACTGTGAATCATGAATACTACTACTGTATACCCCACTGTGCAAATGTCCTTTCATGTTCCTTCTTTTCATTTCTTCCAAGTATATACACAATAACAGGGTTGCAGGACCATATGGCAAACCCATGCTTAGCTTCCTGTGAAACCATGACATGGCCCTCCAGGTGGGCTGCACCATTCTACTTCCCCACCAATGGTGATTAGGTACATCCCTGTCTGCACATTTTCTCCAGCACTTTTATCCCTCTGTTTATTTTTAGATGGTTTTATTCAAACACCATACATCCCATCCTATGTAAACAATCAATGGTTCCCTGTATAATAACATAGTTGTGCATTCACCACCACCATCTATATGAGGACATTTCCATTTCTTCCACAAAGAAAGAGGAAGAGGGAAAAAAAAGAAAAAAGAAAAATTAAGAAAAAAATGACAACTAAAAAGCAACAAAATAAAATTAAAATTAAATACAATTTAAAAGTCAGACAACACCACGAACACCAAGAATCTCATACCCTTCCCTTATATCCCTCTCTTACAGACTTTTAGCTTTGATATATTGCCTTTGTTACAATTAATGGAGCATATTACAATGTTATTGTTAACTATAGACTCTAGTTTGCATTAATTGTATGTTTCCCCAATACCATCCCATTTTTAACACCTTGCAATGTTGACATTCATTTGTTCTCCCTCATGTAAAAACATTCTTATATTTGTACATTTAATCACAATCATTGACCACCCTATGTTTCATTAAGTTATACCATCCCAGTCTTTATCTTCTATCTTTCCTTCTGGTGCCCTGTATGCCCCTAACCTTCCTCTTTCAACTGTACTCACAGTCATCATTGCTCAGTGTACTTACAGTATTGTGCTACCATCACAATAGATTGAATCTATACAATCAATCCTGTTGAACATTCTGCACTCCTTTTAGCATAAAATGCCCAATCTTTAGCCTCTATCTATCTCCTCATATCTTCATTTCTACACTCTTCTCCAAACCTCTCTCTCCTGTCTTTTCCTATCTATCTGTAGCACTCCCTTTTGTATTTCTTGTAGAGGAGGTCTCCTGTTCACGATCTCTCTCAGTGTCTGTTTATCTGTAAATATTTTTAACTCTCCTTTACTTTTGAAGGAAAGTTTTACTGGATATAGGATTCTTGGTTGGCAGTTTTTCTCTTTCAATATCTTGAATATATCATACCAGTGCCTTCTTGCCTTGCACTTAGTCTTATTGAGCTTCCCTTGTATGTGATGGACTGATTTTCTCTTGCTGCTTTCAGAATTCTCTTTGTCTTTGACATTTGACAATCTGATTAGTAAGTGTCTTGGAGTAGGTCTATTTGGATCAATTCTGTTTGGGTACACTGGTCTTCTTGGACCTATAATTTTATGTCTTTCAAAAAAGTTGGAAATTTTTCATTGATTATTTCCTCTATCATTCTTTCTGCCTCTTTTCCCTTCTCTTCTCCTCTGGGACACCTATGATATGTATATTTGTGCACTTCATGTAGCCCCTACTCATATTTTTCCATTCCTTTCCCTATCTGTTCTTTTGTGTGTAGAATTTCAGATATACTGCCCTCTAGTTCACTAATCCTTTCTTCTGCCTCTCCAAGTCTGCTGTTGTATGTCTCCACTGTGTTTTTCATCTCTTCAATTGTGCCTTTCATTCCCATAAGTTCTGTTATTTGTTTCTTCAAACTTACAAATTCTTCCTTATGGTCAGCCAGTGTCTTCTTTTTTTTCTTCATCTCTTTTGTCATATTTTCTTTCAACTTGTTGATTTGATTTAGATTTGTTTGAACATCTTTGATTAGTTGTTCCAACTCTTGAATCTCAGTTGAGGTATTAGTTTGTTCCTTTGACTGCGCCATATCTTTGTGTTTCCTGGTGTGGCTTGTGATTTTTTGCTGTCTAGGCATCTAAATTTTTATTAGTTTATTCTGAAGGTTGTTTTTTCTCTTTCGCTTTGGGTTTTCTTGTGTATTTTCTTTAATCTCTATATTTCTTTGTTTCTCCTACTGGCCAGTTGTCAGATTGTCTCTGACCCCCAGTTTTCCCATCAAAATCAGGCACCCACTGTGGCTTGCCACAGGGATGGGAGGTAGACACTAGACACCTCAGCAAGTTCACTGTGTGTGGTAATATAGATCTGCTGGCTTCCTGTGGTACTCTGTTTTATGCTGGTCAGCAAGACCTGGGTTTGTTTTAAAGACCTGCTTTGACAGTTAGGTTGTCCATATTTCTCAGCCAAAACTGGGCTGGGTTTCTGTGCAAGGCATGTAGACCAGCTCCTGTGGTCCTAAGAAATGGTCTTGGAGCATCTTTTAAAAAGTGTTTTAATTCCCTTGAACCTTCCAGACTGTCCAGCAGATAGCACTGTTTGGTAACTTAACTGACCTCAGAAGCTGCTTTGCTTCTGAGCACAGGCTGTGCCTTCACAAGTAAGCTGAAACTTCAGGATTCCTATGCCCTCACTTTGCCAGCCAAACTCTTGCTTGATGTGGTGCCACACCTGTGGCAGGGTACTACCTTAGCTGACCAAGTAGTCCAGCCATCCCCAAGGCAAGGAAATGGCTGCAGGCTGCTGCTTCACTCAAGAGCAGAGGAAGGATTTTCAGACCCAGGACTGGAAACACTGTCTCTGTGCATGTTTTCTCATCTCTTTGTCCCTCACTGACCTGGGCTTTGAAATGTCCTTCCTTGTCTCCCACGTCTTCAAACAGTGGGGTTATATCTCATTGCTGTGATTGATTTTAAAATCTGTGTCCCTGGTGGGAGGGTTACCATCTGCTGATTCTGTGCCTTTCCTGCACTGAGCCCAAGTTAGGGGGAGGAGAGAGCACTGGCTGGTCTGGGACAGAAGACTACTACCTCATATTTCTTTACTTTCTCCATTTCGGCATCTGCAGTGTCCTTCTCTAGTCTATACCCTTCTCCAGAGTTTCAAACAATTCAGAATTGTTCTTTTCTTCATTGAATCTCTGGAGAGGAGTTTTCAGTAGCTGTTTACATCACCATGTTGATGACATCACCGCTTCTATTCTTGTTATAATGCCTTCAACAAATTTGTGATTGTTCTACCAGTATCAAATGTCCAGGATCTATTGGCTTTATGGATTCTCAGTCAAATAATTCTTCATCCTGTTCTGGACAGGAGAAATGGTGAAGGTTCAGGGAAATGATAGAGTGTTTTTCTGCAGTGTTTTCATCACATAATCTTAGTACATGACAATAAAGATATTATTTTTAAATCAAGCAAATACTTAAGTACCACTTCCCAAGCCATGGTCTTTCATATGCATTCACTCAAGAGATGTTTTTGAGCACCTACTTTCTGTAAATTTTGGTACTGTACACAGTACAGGAAACAGTAAAGTAGACATATGATTGATTTTAGAATTTTTGCATTTTGAATGTGCCACATACCATCAACACCTTGTGAAACATCTCCTTCATTATCATAAAGGCTTTCTGTAGTGATTGCTCTGCTCTGTCCTATTTCTGGGCAAAATTAGAACTCTGTTAGAGCTTGCATTTCCACTTGAGCTTCCATCAGACTTGGATTTTAAAAATTATGACATTTTCTTGCAGCAAAATTGAGCTCTGAGGCCAGATTCTTCTATAGCCATTGTAATTACAACAAAAAATTTATTTTAACAAAAAAATAATATCCCAAAGTCCTGCTGAAGTTGTAGAGAGACAGTATTCATTTCAAGTTTAAATGTCTTCCCATGTGCAGCAGACAGTAACTATTTCACCAGTGGATCCCCATGTCAGGTTTTGTAGCTGCTGCCCCTCACTCCACCATCGGAGTTTGCTTCCAAGAAAGATTTTTACTGTAACTATCATCTTTTACAGCCCCTCTCCCAGTTTGTTCTGCAAAGTGAATCAAGACATCAGGGAAGTGAAAGTTAGCTGCTTTTCACCAAAAAATGAGGAGGGAGTGTAACTCAACTTTCCAAATACTAGTCTCCTTCACTGGGTAATCAGGGTCCAAACAAATCATGCTCTAACCCAACTCAGTTTCAACTCCTTTTATGGAGAATTCTGGCCAACTGCTCAACTCCCTACCCTCCAAGGCCCCATGTTTTCTCATCACCATTCCTTCACTCACAAGCTCCTCCCCACCTAGAAAACTCCTCAAAGTTTGAAGTATCTTTTAAAAACTAACTCAAACTCCATACCCTCCAAAAAAGGCTTCCCCAGCTAATCAAAACTGAGTCACCCTACTCACCTTTTCACAAATTGCAGCAATTATGTAGCTAAGAATTGTTGAGGGTCTGAATTAGAGCAGTGCCAATGGGAGTGGCACAAGAGTGAACAGATTCAAAAACCCATAATTTTGGATCAGGGCTTGGTGGCTGTTGGCGAATGTTGTTATGATGTTCTCTTGTAGGTAGATTGCCTGGGGATTGAGGCAATGTTCAAAACATGAATTCTTTCCCACACAATTTATACTAGGTGCAATATTTGGAATTTGGTATTACATAGTAGAATAATCCTTAAGATCTTACATTTTCCCAAGTAAGTAAGCAATAAAGAAACATTTTTATAGCACAGAGATCTGCTGCTAACTCTAATTACAATAATCTCTCATTTTGAAATTCCTCTTTTTTTCCCACTGGTTCTTTCATCATAGACACCCAATTTGAAATCAAAGAAAACCGACGTCACCTCTGAAATTTTCATTACTTGTAGTACGGGGGATGGAGGATATATAGTTCATACCACTTGCACTGTGTATGTGCATGTCTCAGTCTGTCTTGCCTGAAATAAATTTGCTACAATCACTGTTTTTACAATATGCTAAAGATATATTACCAAAATAAGCCCGTTCCTCCACAGAATCAGCGAGCCTAAGGCATTGTGTTCCATCTTTACAATGAAATGCAGATTTCTCATTGAAAGACTAATCTCCAGTTTCAAAAGCTTGAAGAAAATGGTACTTAAGAAGAATTATAGCTGGTTAAATATAAGCCACTAAAAACATCTAGGACAAGAATATTCTTTGAGCATCAAAGCACTTCATCTGCTTATGATTTAAACAAACTTTCTTTCAGTGGAAGATCTTGCCTCAGTATTTTCTTCTGAGATCAGCAAACAAAACTCAGCAAGTATGCTGCCCCAGAGCCTTCATTACCTAAATTATCTTATTTCTCCATAATGTGTCAGTGAGAGTGTTTCGGTTTGCCAATGCTGCCAGAATGCAAAACATCAGAAATGGATTGGCTTTTATAAAAGGGGGTTTATTTGGTTACACAGTTACAGTCTTAAGGCCATAAAATGTCCAAGGTAATGCATCAACAATCAGGTACCTTCACTGGAGGATGGCCATTGGCATCTGGAAAACCTCTGTTAGCTGGGAAGGCACATGGCTGGCATCTGTCTGGAGTTCTAGTATCAAAATGACTTTCTCCCAGGACTTCCTCTTTAGGTTGCAGCTTCTCTCCAAAATGTCACTCTCAGTTGCTCTTGGGGCATCTGTCCTCTCTTAGCTTCTCTGCAACAAAAGTCTGCTTTCAAAGTCCATCTCCAAAATGTCTCTGTAAGCTGCAGCTCCTCTCTCAGCTCCTGTGCATTCTTCAAAGTGTCCCTCTTGGCTGTAGCAAGCTTGCTCCTTCTGTCTGACCTTATATAGTGCTCTGCTAAACTAATCAAGGCCACGCCTCCACAGAAATTATCTAATCAGAGTTATCACCTACAGTTGGGTATGTTGCATCTCCACGGAAACACTCAATCGAAGAAATACAATCTAATCAACACTAATATGTCTGCCCACACAAGATTGCATCAAAGATAACGATGTTTTGGGGGACATAATACATCCAAACTGGCACAAAGAGATTGAGGAGACCAGCCCCTCCCCAGCTTTGACATCACACTGGCAGGACTGAAGTGCCCATGGAAAAATCCGCCTCCCCCAGCCCGGACATGCCTTCAGCAGAATTGAAGAAAGTCCTAGAGAATTCTCCATGTTCCAGGAGTGGCACTCATGCTCACACTCTCCCAACCTCCCCTCTTAGACCACTACTTACTGCCAAAAATGAGGCCAAGGAGACTGTTCTTAAAAGTAATTATCTATCACTTGCTGTTCTAGTTTGCTAATGCTGCCAGAATGCAAAACACCAGAGATGGATCGGCTTTTATAAAAGGGGGTTTATTTGGTTACACAGTTACAGTCTTAAGGCCATAAAGTGTCCAAGGTAACACATCAGCAATCGGGTACCTTCACTGGAGGATGGCCAATGATGTCCGGAAAACCTCTGTTAGCTGGGAAGGCACGTGGCTGGCTTCTGCTCCAAAGTTCTGGTTTCAAAATGGCTTTCTCCCAGGACATTCCTCTCTAGGCTGCAGTTCCTCAAAAATGTCACTCTTAGTTGCACTTGGGGTATTTGTCCTCTCTTGGCTTATTCAGAGCAAGAGTCTGCTTTCAATGGCCGTCTTCAAACTGTCTCTCATCTGCAGCTCCTGTGCTTTCTTCAAAGTGTCCTTCTTGGCTGTGGCAACTTGCTCCTTCTGTCTGATCTTATATATCAGCAATTTAATTCAGACCCACCTGAATGGGCAGGCCAACACCTCCATGGAAATTATCCAGAGTCATCACCCACAGTTGGGTGGGGCACATCTCCATGGAAACACTCAAAGAATTACAATCTAATTAACACTGCTAGGTCTACCCACACAAGATTACATCAAAGATAATGGCATTTGGGGGGACATAATACATTCAAACTGTCACACTTCCTTAGAGGACTTGAGAACCAATTTCCTTGCCTTTCATTCATATTCACCTCTGTTGCCTTAAGAAGCCTGAGCTTCCCGGGAACCCTCAGCCCCATATAGTTTTCTACATTACCTAATCTCCTTTCCTCCTCTACCCTCTAAACCCTTCCCCTGAGTCCTCTGGACCTCATGGTCTGCCATGACCAAAATCACATATATACTCAACTTCTTTTCTGAATACTTCACCTGCTTCCCCTACAGGCCTCTCAAGTGGGGTTATTTTTCTAACCAATTTTCATTCCATTTGTCCTGGAGATGGAGTAGGTCTCCTTCTTGTTTCTCATTGCCGTTTCCAGACTAATATACCTGATTCGAATATTACTGATTCTGTTCTGCAAACCCCATTTATGCCACTCAATAGTTATTGTTGCAGTAATCTACTTTCCTCTGTCAATTGCTTTCATTCAATAAAATAATTTGTCCCCTTGATCATTGTCTTTCTCCACACTTCTATTTCTGTAACAAGTTTTGGTGGGTTCAATAGCCACAGACATCTCTCAGATCCTTGATCTTTTCTCCTGCCATTGATATTACCCTGCATCCCACCTCAGCCACTTATTCCCATGGCCATACCCTCTTCCTTTTCATTAGCAATAACTTCACACTTACCAAAATCTCATTTTTGAAGCATCCCTTTCTCTAATTATAACCTATGATCTTTCCAGTTTAATTCTCCTTTTACCTCGACTCCAACTGTTTGATTCCCTCAGAATATCCCTATTACTTTTTCACTGTCCATCAAGTTCTCATTCCTCCTCTTACCCAGCTTAAATGGCCCATTCCTAAAATCACTCTCTGGCATACATGCTCAACTGCCCTGCTCATCTCTCCCATCACATACTCAGCTGACAAAACCACAACCCTGGTGAAGTCCAACTTTCTGCCTATACCAAAACTTACATTAAATGCTAGAGAAAACCCAATCATCCTTCTGACTGATTTCACTTCAAAATCATGACCACAGTGTCAGTATGTCCTCAATATTAACCAAGAATCCCAGCATACTGCCCCAGTCAACTCATCCCCCACCCCCTGAAACAAGTATATCTCACATTCTCTTCATCTCTGAAACCTCCAACAATTCCTGCCCATTCCTCTCACAAGTGGTAATCTCATTTCTCATTTTATGAAGAAAAAGGAACACTCGAGAAAGAACTTCCTCATTCTACAATCAAATCTGGCATCCTATCTGCTGCTGCGCCAGTCTTTGCCTGCTCTTCTGTAACAGTAGTTGAACTGTCCTCCTCCTTTTTAAGGATCCCATTGTGCAGTGGATCCCATTCCCTCTTGCCGGCTGAAAGATTTCTGTATCCCCACTCTTTCCTAAATGAGCATTTTTGGCCTGCAACCAGATTACACACATCAGCAAAGACACAGTAATGTTTTCTTTTTAAAAGCAAAACCAAGATTCTTCCTTGATCCCACATCCTCCTCCTCCTGTTAATTCAAGTCCCCATTTCTCAGCTTCCTTTTAGAGCAAACTGCTCAAAATACTATCCATACTTTCTGTATCCAATTCCACCTTTCACATTTGTTCTCAAATTCCTTCTAATCAGATTTGCATCCCTTCCGTTTCGCTGAAACTGCTCCTTTCAAGGTCTCTGATGACTTCCATATGGTCAAATTCAATAGTCATTTCTCATTCTTCATCTAATTTGACCTCCCTGTCCATTTGATTGTTTAGGCACCCTACTCTTGATTTGGGGACATTGAGTTTCTGGTTTTCTTCCTACCTCACCTCTGTTACTTCCTGAACTCATTTACTGGATTCCTCACCACTCCTCACCTCGCACATGCCTCACAGCTCTGTCCTCAAACTTCCTGTCTAACAACACTTACATCCCTACGTAATCATATCCTTTCCATTGCTTTGAATGCCATTTGCCAATGGTCCCAAATTTATATCACCAACCCCTAAGTTCTCCCATAAAGTCCATATATACTACCTTCATGACATCTCCACTTGGATGTCTAATAGAAATCTCACATTTAACATGGCAAAACTCTTAACTTTCCCCCAACTCACCTATCTCAGGCCAGAACTTGATGTTATTCTCAATATTTTCCTTTTCTCCCAATCCACACAAATCCATCAGCAAATCCTATCAGCTCTACCATCAAACTATATCTCAAATCTAAGCACAGCTTACCACTTTTGCTGCTAACTCTCCAAGTCCAAGCCACATCAGCCCTTGCCTGGATTTCTACAGAAGTCTCCTAAACCAACCTCAGATTCACTCTGTCAATGCCCCATCTATTCTGCATCATTAACCAGAATAAGTCTTTTAAAATGTAAATCAAATTATGTAACTATTTGCTCAAAATCTTCTAATGACTTCACATGAATTTGAGAATAGAATTTAAATTCCTTACAAGAGCCTCAGATAATCTATTTGGCCATACTAGATTTCCCTTCTCAGTTGCTTTCCAAGCAGGCTTCCCAACTCAGAGCCTGGGCTTATATGATTCCCTCTGACTGGAATGTTCTGTCCTCAGATATTCACAAAGTTCCCAGTCCTCATTTCAGTCATGTCTAATAGTATTAACTGTATATGTGTTATCTATTTATTTGGTTACCCAACACACACACACACACACACACACACACACACACACACACACACACACAGTAGAATGTTCCATGAAGATAAGGGGGTTATTTTGTTTACTTCTGTATCCCTAATATATAGGACAGTACCTTACCATATAAGAGTTTAATAAATATCTGCAGGATGTATTCATAAATTACTAATAAATGAGAGAACTTAGCCTCTCACTGTTGGAAATGTCACCCTCCTCCGATTTCTCATTAACATTTTCAAAGAGTATTTTTTCATTCTTGCTTACTTTCATCCTTCAAAAATTATTCATTGAGTTTCTATGATATTTGTTCCTCAAGGAACACCGTAGTGGAAAAAAATAATTCTTACCTTCATGGAGCACACAGCCTATTGAGAGACAATCTGGATCTCCATTTGCAAAAGAATGAAGGTGGACCCCTACCTTACACCATATAGAAAAATCAACTAAAAATGGCTCTTCAGGACCTTCTGTTAAGCAATGATTTCCTAGACTTTACACCTAATGCACAAGCAACAAAAGAAAAAATAGATAAATGGGACCTCACCAAATTAAAAACTTTGGGGGCTTCAAGGGACCTTATCACGAAAGTAAAATGACAACCTACACAATGGGAGAAAATACTTGGAAACCACATATCAGATAAGGATTTAATATCTAGAACATAAAAAGAAATCCTTCAACTCAGCAAGAAAAAGAGTAGCAACCCAATTTAAAAACAGACAAAAGACTTTGTCTCCAAAGAAGATATACAAATGACCAAAAAGCACATGAAAAGACGCTCAACATCATTAGTCATAAGGAGAATGCATATAAAAACCACCACAAGATTCCATTTCACACTCAATAAAATGGCTACTATTAAAAAAAAGAAAAAAATCCAAATTTTGGAGAGGATATGGAGAAAGAGGAACCTCAGTACTTTGTTCGTGGGAGCGTCAAATAGTGCAGCTGCTGTGGAAGACAGTTTGGAAGTTCCTCAGATAGTTAAGTATGGAATTACCACATAACCTGGCAATCCCATTACTAGGTATATACTAAAATGAATTGAAATCAGGGACTCAAACAGATATTTGCACACCAATGTTCAGTGGCATTATTCACAGTTGCCAAAAGATGCCACCCAATTTTCCATCAATCAATGAATGGCTAAACAAAATGTGTATCTATATGCAATGGAATATTATTCAGCCATGAAGGTTAATGCAGTTCTGAAATGTGCAACAACATGAATGAACCTTAAAGACACCATGTTAAGTGAAATAAGGCAGACATAAAAGGACAAATATTATCTCACTGATATGAAATAATTAGAATCAGCAAATTCATAGAGGCAGAAAGTAGAATACAGGTTTACAGGAGCCAGGATGCGGGAGGAATGGGGTGTTAATGCTTAATTGGTACAGAATTTCTGTTTGGGGTGATTGAAAAGTTTTGGAAATGGATGATAGTTACGGTAGCAGAACATTGTGAATATAATCAACACCATTGAATTATATCTTCGCATGTGGTTAAAATGGAAATGTTAGGTTATATATATATGTTACTAGAATAAAATTTTTAAAAACAAAACCATAGGACTGTACAATGCAAACAGTGAAACCGAATGTCAACTATGGACTATAGTTACTAGCTCAATTATAATAATACTCTTTCATCAGTTGTGTGCTAGTTTGAATGTATTGTGTCCCCCAAAACGCCATTATCTTTGATGCAATCTTGTGTGGGCAGATGTATTAGTGTTGATTAAATTGTAATTCTTTGAGTGTTTCCATGGAGATATGATCCACCCAACTGTAGGTGATAACTCTGATTGGATAATTTCTGTGGAGGTGTGGCCCTGCCCATTCAGTGTGGGCCTTGATTAGTTTACTAGAGCATTATATAAGCCCAGACAGAAGGAGCAAGCTTGCTACAGCCCAGAGGGACACCTTGAAGAACACACAGGAGCTGGAAGAGGAGCTGCAGCTTACAGAGACATTTTGGAGCCAGCCTTTGAAAGCATACTTTTGCTCCAGAGAAGCTAAGAGAGGGCAAACGCCCTAAGAGCAGCTAAGAGTGACATGTTGAAGAGGAGCTGTGGTCTAGAGAGGAACGTCCTGGGAGAAAGCCATTTTGAAACCAGAACTCTGGAGCAGACACCAGCCACGTGCCTTCCCAGCTAACAGAGGTTTTCCAGATGCCATTGGCCATCTTCCAGTGACGGTACCCGATTGTTGAAGCATTACCTCGGACACTTTATGGCCTTAAGACTGTAACTGTGTAGCCAAATAAACCCCCTTTCATAAAAGCCAGTCCGTTTCTGGTATTTTGCATCCTGGCAGCGTTAGCAAACCAGAACAAGTTGTAACAAAAGTAGGACACTAAGGCAAAGTGCTAACAATACTGCAGGTATATATGGGATCTCTGTGTTTTCCACATGATTTTTCTGTAAATCTACAACTTTGCTAGTAAAAAAATTATTAAAAACACCAGTATGAGAGGGCAAAGGCAAGCTACAGAGCAAAAGATTTTCACAACACATAAACCCAACAAAAGGTGTAGTGCAAAGCATGAACAGAATCCCTAACTTCAGTTAACTATGTGCGTATGTCAGTGTGAGATGATGCTCAACCATGAGATGATGCTTAACCTCACTAGTGATAAGGTTATGACAAATTAAAAGCACAAGGTGTTTTTTCCCGTCACATCATTATTACCAATTATGCTGCTATGAATCCTCATGCAAGCATCTTTGGTGCACATAGGCAAACATTTATTTTGGTAATTATGGGGTAACAGGTCCTGCAGAAGGTTAACTTGAGTTTAAAGCCGAACTTTCCCAAAGTGTCTCTCAGCACTGTTTGCAATTTCCTGTTTCTCCACATTCTGGTCACTACTACCAATCTTTTTAATTATCATCATTTAGTTATGTGTGCAGTGTTATTACATCATGTTTTTAATTTGCATCTGCTTGATTACTGGTGAGGTTGAACACCTTTTCATTTTTGGTCAAGAAAACTAAACTATTATAATTAGGGTTGTAAGATTAGGTGCTTAATCTATAGAGAAAACCAAGGATGTGCTTGCCATAAAAATCAGGGGAGTGGTTACCCTCAGGGGAATGAAAAGTTAAATAATTGGAAGAGGACATACAGAGGATAATGGGCCTTCTCAGTACTGGCAATACTGTATTTTTTTGCCCTGTGCAGTAGTTACATGTGTCTTCACTTTGTGATAAGAACTTGAGCTGTAAAGTCCCATTTTGCACACATTTCTATATTGTTTTATTTCACAGTAAAAATAAATTTTAAGTAAAAATTTAAGTCAACAAAACAAATATTCTAGTGCTTACTATGTGCTGAGCCCTATGACAAATGCTGAGGATATAAAGATGAATGAGGACAGTTCTTTTTCTCAAGATGCTGTGAAACACACAATTAGTTGGTGACAGCATGAATTGCTACTGGAGTGCCAAGAATGCATGAAAGATGTCAAGGAGGAGGGAGATTTGTGCTGGGCTTTGAATGAGTAAGATTGGATAAGCAAAGGAAAAGAGGGAGCATTCTGGACGTCTTTTCGTTTGTGATCAGAGTCCCTCCCAGTCCACACACACACACACACACACACACACCATGATCACACGCATACTCACACATATACACAACTCACAAATTCATACACAATCACACACATGCCCTCCCATACACACACTCATACTCACACACATATTCTCAAAATAGACTCACACACTCAGATTATACTTTTCTCACATTTGCACACACATACATAGCTGCAGTCATATCCCGATCACACATCACACATTTATGCACTCTCACACATATGTATAATTTCACACACACATTCAGACACATGCACTCACACACACACATGCATGCACTTTCCTGTATATGCTCACACATACTCATACTCTTGCACACCCTCACATATGCTAGCTATATATTCACACATATGCACTCACATCTGATTACATTCTTTCTCAGAATACTTGCACAAACACATTCAAGTATGCACACACACAGTCTCTCACATCTGTAGGGAGCTGCTCTTTCTTCCCTCTGCTTCTTATGACACCCTGTCTGCCTGAGTGGAAATGTGACCTAAGTCAAGGAAAGCAGAGTCCTTTACCAAGGATGGGTCAAACTGGAACTAAGGGAAGAGAGCCCCCTTGCTCTCTAGGGGCAGATTTGGAAAGATGTGAACTGGGTCACTATTGGAAATGCTGTCCCCCTGACGTATGTGGAAGAAGCCTGCCTGCTGAGGAAAGAATGAAGGAGTCCCAAACAAGAGATGAAGAGAGTAAGCCTCAAGGACCCTTAAGCCCCTGGTTCCAGCCACCCTGGCATCAGCTGCACCCTCACTTGTTCACAGCTCAGAAATTCTCCTCTCTGTCCAAGTCAGTTTGGGTTGGGTTTCTGTCGCTTGCAATTTAAGGAGACCAGATTCCTTACGAGGGCTTTCCAACATAAGCATAGGAGACCTGAAAGATACTGAGACCACAGGGGTGCGTGACTAAAATGGAACTTGTCACCATGCCTCGGTTGTCTTTGGTTTTGGTTTTGTTCCAAATTGTTGTAATGTTCCAGCCGAGTTCCATTCTCTTAACCACACTGCCCTCTTCCACTATTGGGCCACCCTCCTTCCCTTGCACACTTCTCACAGACCATTCCTTGGCCCACAGGCTCTCCTCCCTGCTCCTTACCTCCAGCTCTCTGCTTGCACCTGAGTTTCTCCAAAAGCATTTCCTGTCCAACCTATGGAGTGCAGTTTTACCCTCATGTTATCCCCCAACTGGGAACTCCGCTGGTTTTCTTTATAGCACTTTATCACATTTGGAATTATTTTATTTATTTATATGTCATTTACTCAGCTTTTAGCTCTCTTCCCCGTTAGACCATAAGCCCCTTAGGGGCAGGAACCAGGCTTGAATTACCCACAGAGCCTGGCATGCAGCCAGGCACCCACCGATGGGTGATCCAAGGTGATCAGTGGAAGGAAAGAGGGCAGCATGGAGGGGGGCTGATGACTTCTCCATTCCTCCAGTAACTCCCCAGCAGTGCTCCCCAAAAACTCTCTGAGACTATTTTTAATAGGCACTTTAACCCTCAATATTTAGTCTTGCTCTCTGAGTGATGTGCTGCTTTTTACTCCTCCATGATTCTTCCCCTTTTGTCCCCCAGGCTGCATACTTACGGGGTCACCCCCACTGTGTGACCTGCTTGCTGTAAAGCATGCTCTGCTTTCCATAGCCCTTATTTTTAGCTCAACCACGGGTGCATAACCATTATCATGTGTTGCCTTATTTTGTTTTTGTCCAATGAGAAAACCTATTGAGAATTTCAAAGCGACTGTAAAAAGGATGAATCATCCCCTCCACATGTGGAATTTCTTAGCCCCAAAGGCTTTCCTCAGAGGGCATGCCACAGGCAATGCTGGATTTCTTGGGACAGAGCAGTGAAAAGCAGTATTTTATGCAGAAACATGCATGATGACACACAGGCAACTTTCTGTCAGGAGAGCCCTCTTCTTGACTGAGGAAAGAGACTGCTTTAAAGTCTCTATTCACAAACTCTTACTGGAAAAAACAAAACAAAATATTATTTTTCAAAGTAACACACTTGGGGGAAATGACTATGGTTTATTTACATATTCTATAAATAATGTGGGAAAAATACATATTTATTCCAGAGTCTTAGATACCAAAGTTCTTATTCACCACGAGGAGTAGACCAAGAAAAAAAAATAGTTTACTGTGGTATTTTTAACACTCCTGCAAACTACATTCCCTCCTCCCTTTCTTTTAGATACTCAATCTCTGCAAAACCAAAATGACAAGTTACTGGCAATTCCATACCGTGTAGTATCATGTGTCAGAAATCAGTATGAAACGTTACACTAACTTTGTCTGTAACTTTTTACAGCCTTTGAATTGCCATCCCTCTGACTGCATTGCTTCAAACAATATTGCCATTTGAGTGGTATCAATCAGATGGGATTGCCCTTTGATGCCAAAACTCCCAGAGTCAGACCATGGGAATAAATACCAATTACTTCTGTATTCTGAAGGAAAAAAAAAATGCATTTTTTGAGATCATGTTCATGAGCTGTGAATGAGCATTTAATGGAAAACAATATTGACTCCTCATTGGTATGTGTCTGGTGCTAAAATTAGGGTATTTTGCAAACAGAATCACCTCTTCTTCGCCGCAGCCGTAGCACTTCACTGTTTTGCCTAATTTCAAATTCTAAACAACTCTCATGGCCTAGTTTGTTTTGTTGATTAAAAAAGTGTACCGGTTAAAACTTCACATTTCAGGTTTGATCACTGCAGGACAAACTGGCTCATAAATCTTCTCTAGGCTTCTAGTAACTAGGGAGAAGTCGCTTTCTTCAGTAAACATCTCCTGCTTCTCAGTAATAGGGTGCCTTCCATCACCCAGAGGTTTTTTCCTTTTAATTGAGTGTTTGTTGATGCATGACTCTGAGATAGGAGGCCTATTCAGGAATAGAAATTGCAGCCCCAAATGCCCATTACTTACGAGAGACAGGGTCTTAGAGCTGGACTTCACAGATCCTGGATGCTCAAGAATGGGGAATCAGGCTGCTGAGCAACATGACCAGAAATGATGGGGAGAGGAGAGATGAGGTGTGCCTGGGCTGGGGTAGTCACTGCACCTCTTGGAAAGCTGAAGCATAAAAAAAGAATGCAACCATTCTGTCTTTGCTTCCTTCCAAAAAGAAAAAAGTTCCCTCTCCCAAAAATGGAAAACTAGAACTTGTCTGCACACCAGAACAACACTTCTGTGTCTTTCCAACCTATTTTTCTTCCCTAGCTGTCAGGGGCCTTTCAAAGCCCTCCCTACTATTCCTGATTTGAAAAGAGAAGAGAACTAACATATTTTGAACCAGGCATTGTATAAGCTGCTTTAAGTATATTATTGCAGTAATTCTTGTGACATCCCTGAGAGGTAAGCATAATTATTACCATTTTACAGGTAAGGGAACAAAGATTTGGTGGTATTGAGGGACTATTTGACCTTGACCATCCCCACCCTAGGGGAAAAAAACACAACAGGGCAATTTGCTTGGTCCATATATTAGGAACAGTTACTGGGAAGACCTGTGCTCTGTCTTAGCTCTCCCACTTGTGATCTCATGGGCTGCATTTTCCTAAGCCAGAGTTCTTCTTACCCATCAATATGGATGAGGCTTTGCTTTGAACTGTTCATTCTTCCAGGAATGACAGATGTCGGATTAAACTGCAAAACTCACCAACTTTACATTCCCTGTTTTCACCTTCAATCAATAAACACGTTCTGGTTCTTCTCAGCAGGAAGACACTCTTCATTATGGCCCTTCTCAGAGAAGTCGGGGAACTGCTCCTCCCAGCCCTTCAGAGGTTGCACTAGTTTGCACATACACTTCTCACCCCGGGTGTGAAGCTGTACAGGGTCTTCAAATGTGATTTATTTGAATTCTAGCAGAAACATTTTAGGTACATCTGCATGGTCCTCTGTCGTGAGCTGAACCTTGCAGGGCTAAAGAAATGGGTTACTACTGATGCCTAGGAATAACTACAGCTTCTCTCTTGTCTGGGAGGAAGCACAGCTCGACCTCTCCATGGTACCAGCCTTCATCTTCAGACAAAATGGTGCCAACCTCACAAATATCTGTCCTTCATAAATTCTTGGAGGTCGTTCTTTCCTCCGTTCTCCAATTCAAAACCTCTGCTTTGATCATCGTCCCCAATGACCTACTGCCTCACCGACCCCTTCTCCGTTGAGTAGCTCCTGCCATCTTCACCTAGCAAAAAGCCCCTCCCCTTCCTTACTATCACCTATCCATTCTTCAATAAACAGCCTGAAACACACTCCCAGAGGAGGGGACTGAGGGCTGAGCTGCGTTTTCAGAGATGAACAGAGAGGAGCTGCAAAACAGAGTATGGAGAACACTGCAGGCAGGAGGAAAGCAGTACATCGGAACAGAACTTGTGTTTGGGAACATCTTGATCAGGGATTGTTTGCCTATAAAAAGTAGATATCAACTCTAAGATACCAACCTCAAGGGTAAAGGAAGTTTGTTATTAGTATTTAAGGAAATAAAAAGGAAACCAATTTCAGGCAGTAAAGCCAAGAACTCATGCAGAGGCAACCTCTTAACTCCACTTCAACTGGAACATCTTCCAGTCGTCTTTTTCTTCAAATTCCCCTGCATGCTGTTTTCTGTCTGTTCCCATAATTATGACATCCATGGGATGGGCTACCTAAAAACATTATCTCTAATTCCACAAGCCCTAAAGCCTCAGCATTTCTCATAGTTCAAATTATATATATAAAGGTAATCTGATTGGCTTGGGTCAGGTGCCCATCCTCTATCCTATCAGCTGCCGCCCGTGTGGAATACATTAGAACTGGGGCCTTGTTCTTCAGCAGCAACTGTGGGTGGAAGACACTTCCAAAGACAGGAAATGGGTTGAACAAGCATCTTAATTATGTCTGTGTTAGGGGAATGCTCAGATCGATGTTCCTGAAATTTAAGAACAAGGGAGAGAATGGTGGACATGAAGTCTGGTCCTTTGTCAACTGTTGTGTACCCCTAGACATGCCTCTATACATTGTTGTCTGTTGGTCAAATAATTTTAAAAAATATATATATATTTTGTTGTTGTAACACCACATTATTCTGTGACGTCTTTTATGTATTTATGTATTTTTAATTTTATTTTGAAATAAATTCAAACTTGCAGGAACAGTTGCAAAAACAATACAGAACCCAGACACAGAACTCCAGCATAAAATATATTTTATAAACTTTTAAACTTTTAAAAATTAGAATGTACTAGTGGACTTCATCAAGATGGCAAAAAGAGACACTCCAGGGCTCTGTCCCACTGCAGAAGACTTAAGCAACAAGCAAGAACTGGCAGAAAAAGGTGAAATGGTTGCAATAACCGAGTCAACGCTGAATCAAGAAAGAAGCAACACAGAAACAGGATCTCCCTTCTGGCCCTTCCTCCAGTCCCTCACCAGCTCAGCAGGGAGCTGTGCCCGGTGCATGTAGTCCCCAGTCACTGTTCTGGAGAGAGCAGAATAACCCTTGTTATTCTAATATTCTTGTTATTCTAATGTGCCTGGATGTCTGTGCCAATCTGCCTGGTGCAGATGGATCGATAGATGGATGGATCCGATGATATGGCAAATGTAGCAAACTATTGCAAGCTGGTAGATCAGGGTATCTGGGTGGGGGTTGGTTGGAGTTCACTGTATGGGTTTTACATTATTTTTGCAACTTTCCTGTAAGCATGAAATTATTTTAAAATAAAAAGTTAAAAAAATAACCTACTAGTCATTTTTTCCCATTATTTAAAAACATTTTCAACTGATTGGTGTCTCAGCTGGGGGCAAAGAAAAAAATACTCCAATCAAGTCTCTCTCCTCAAGAATTTCCCAATGACCCAGCAGGACTTCTCTTCCTATTCAAAATAGTTCTTTTTGTCAGCACCGCCTATGCCAAATATTTAACAATTTGCATATTGTCTTTTATCTACTTCTCTGCATCATGGACTCTTGGCATTAGTTTATATAGTGTATACTTAATTCCCAAACTAGATTGCAATTTTTAGAAGTCAAAGCTTGCTGTCTGTATTTTCTAGCTTCTATATTTCCTTGACTGTCATATTAGGTATTGAAATTCTCATTTACATACTCATTCTTCGGGCATCTATTATGATAGATTTCAACATTTTATTAGAATTTAACAAATGATCTCCCATGACATATGATAGTCACTACTCTTTTGCTTACAAATTGCAGAAACTCAACCCAAACTAGTTTAGGCAATGTTCCGGTTTGCTAATGCTGCTGGAATGCAAAACACCAGAAATGGATTGGCTTTTATAAAAGGGGGTTTGTTTGGTTACACAGTTCCAGTCTTAAAGCCATAAAGCATCTAAGGTAACACATTAACAAATGGGTACCTTCACTGGAGAAAGGCCAATGGTGTCTGGAAAACCTCTGTTATCTGGGAAGGCATGTGGCTGCCGTCTGCTTGCTCCCAGGTTGAGTTTCAAAATGGCATTCTCCAAAATGTCTGCATCAGCTTCCAATGGCCATCTTCAAAATGTCTGTCTCACCTACGCTCGCTATGAGCTCCTTCTGTCTGAGCTTATATAGTGCTCCAGTAAACTAAACAAGGTCCATGCTGGATGGGTGGGCCTATGCCTCCATGGAAATTATTCAATCAGAGTTATCACCTACAGTTGAGTGGGTCACATCTCCATGGACACTGAACCAATAGGTTCAAACCCAATCCACAGTAATATGTCTGCCCCCACAAGATTGCATTAAGAATAAGGCTTTTTCTGGGGGACATAATATATAGAAACCAGCACAGGCAATGAAAAGAAATTAATTGGAAAGGTATTAGGAACTATCACATCTAAATCATGGAAAGGGCAGGGATATAAAAAAATTGGACAAAAGGTCAAGAGCATCCAGACTCAAAAGAAAGCCCCCCTTCTTATATATCCAATCAAATGTATGTGTATGTATATGTATATGTATATGTATATGTATATGTATATGTATATATGTATATTCATATGTGTATGTCTTACCTTCATTTTCTCTCACTTTTAAACTGGTTCTCCCAATTGCTCCTGAGTTTAGTATCTTACATCTCCCACCACTGCAGAGGGTTTGGCTATTCTCAGATGGACTTTTAAAGTCCTGAGATAGGACACTGGTCAAATCAGTTTGGATCAGGTGATCATCCCTAAACCAAAAAAGCACAGCTGGGGATGGGGATGAGGTGTGACCTTTAAGAACATGGCTCTTTGCCTGCTGAGTCTCCATGAATGGAGAAGAAAAGCAGTTCCCAAAATAAAAGGTTTTAAATTACAGTTATACTAACTCTCTGGAAATGGTTAAACTCCCAAATCTCTGTGGCTTGAGTTTATTTCCCACTCAAGGCACAGACCTCGTCAGGTGGCCCTTTTCCATGTGGCGATTAGGGACCCAGTGCCTGGGAGGAAGAGAGCATATACAGTCTCTGTCAGATGAGACACGCTGTTCCCTAATGAAAGCCAAGGGTGTTCTTGGTCTCCCAACAAGATGTGTCCACAACACTAGACTGATGTATCAGTCCTGAATACATCACGAAGGCACAATCATCCATGAAAAAAACAAACAAAAAACTATGAACAAAAAAGATACGGATACAAAAAAAATTTGAACATGAAATTATGAAAAACTTCAAGAAAATTAGGAATAAGGGATTTTTAAGAAAATATTCCTTTGTGTTTCATTCATTCGGCAGGAGCAGCTGAGGCATGTTCTTGTTTGATGATCTTACAGTCTTACAAAGCAGCGGGTTCCTGCATCTTTCTCCCACTCTCCTAGAAAATGATAAAATTGTTTTATTTGTATGCATATCCTCTCCAGATGCCTTTTTTAGTGCCAAGGATTGCAATGCACTAAAATAGTAAAAGCTGGAACCAAGACCTTTCCGTGTTCCAATTCCTTGATCCCAGGCTTAAATATGGTTCCTTACAGGATCTTTATTTGCCACAAAGAGATTGCAGCTGGTTCCTTCCTCTCTTTTCCCAGCTCTACCCTCATCATTTCAATTAAGCAGACTCTTGGAACAAAGCATATTGCAATATTTATCAGTCTTTTTTTAGGTCTCTCCAGGCCAAAAAGCTGCCTTTGACTCCCACCTGCAGGTTTGCATGATGCCTTTGCGCATCCTCCTTCATCCTCAGCCTTTCCTTCTCCTACTCCAGACGGAAGAGCGACCAGCTCTACTGCCTCCCTGTATTACTGGTGAGAATCCATTACACACCCTTTCCAAGCAGGTGCCTCTGATTGCCTTTCCTCTCTTATGCCTTATTTCCCTTATGTAATTGTTGGGACAGTCCTGGGGCGAGGATTTCAAAACTGGTGAATGGGTACATTGTAATTTAAGGAGGATTCCAAGTTAAACCTTTACACTCACAAAAGCATTCCAAATCACTGCTTCCAAGTCATGGCTTGTTATTAGGACTCTAAGAACTTGAGCCAAACCTGAAAAAAGAAAAGCAGAGTTCCTCCTATAAGCCTCTTCATTTCCACAATGGCTTTATACAAGTACCTGCCAGATATATGGTCCACTTGCCTTTTCTTGATTGGAAACATTGAAGCATGGTAAAAGGTGGAGTGAACCACCTGCCACAGGATGGAGTAGCAGAGCCTATTCAGGGAATAAGACTTAGGATGTCATCCCTGGTGCCCATCTTAGCATGTAGCTATTCTGCTGCACATGCTTTTCATATTGTATCTGGAGGGTTTGAATTATTGCTGGGTTTTGCTTTTTTAGGTGGATAGGGGGAATTCAGATGGAGAGCACTAGTAAAATGCAAGAAGTTCAAGTGTTATTGGTATAACAGATAGAGAATGTTTTGTTCCAGTTGAAAGAACTCCAATATTTCATCCCAAAATCATCTTCTGGGAAAACCAAAATGCAAGGAATCTGACACTTACTGAATAAGATTTAGCAGGCACATTTCCAGGGCATTCACAGAGCCTAGGTTTTGCTGATTTTATACTTCCTCTTTAACCTTAAGTATACCTGGCCAAGTATCTATTGTGCCTCCTCCTAGCGACTATTCAGGGTAAACACAGTCAGTAAAGAACAACATTTTTGCTTCTATCACTTTTTCCTTTCAAATGCTTGTATTTGCAAGACATAGTCCCTGATCATAGTCAACTTTCTCCTTTAGAATGAAATTACGCAAAAACAGTTTCAAAGAAAATGTTTTTCATAGGAAGAAAATTAAGAGAAAAAGCCCAGACATTAATAATGATTGCAAGATAAAGGTGTTATTACTTGTGGTTTTTTTCTACTTCTGTTTTCTCTTATATCTGAAATCTCTGCCATAAGCTCATATTATTTTTTCAGTCAGAATAGAAAAGCAAAGTTAAAACCTCGGGAGGAAATGTATAGTTCCATGTCCTCCCATAGCACCTCTAGAGGACAGGCCGGGAACTTGGCAGCAGATGGGGGCAGCTCGACTCTCAGCAGCTTTTGGAGGCTGGAATCAAGGGGCGGTGTGGTATAGTGGTGAACCTGGGTGCCTGCGTTTAAATCCTAGCACAGCTGCTCACTAGTTGTTAGATCTTTGGCTGGTTACATCATGTCTCTGTGCTTTAGGTTTCTTGTTTCTCCTCTGTAAATTGGGGCAAATAATGATAGTATCTACACACAGCATTGCAAGGGTTAAATGAGATGATTAAAAAAATTGAGATCAATGTCTGACACATTAATAATTCAATATCTTAGTTTCCTAGGGCTGCCATAACAAAGTAACATAAACTGGTGGGTTTAAAACAACAGAAATGTATTGTCTCAATGTTCTGGATGCTAGAAATCTGAAATCAGAGTCGTGCTTCCTCTGAAGTTGATGGGGAAGACTTTGCTCCCTGTCTCTCTCCTGGCTTTCAGGGGCGGCTTGCACACAATCCTTGGCGTTCTCTGCCTCAGCCATCACATGGTGTTCTCCCCTCTGTCTCTATCTCTCTGTCTGTATCTCTGTGTCCAAATTTCATCTTCTTATAAGGACACAGATCATATTGGATTAAGGGCCCAACCCTCCAATATGACCTCATTTTACCTTGCCTAATTCCATCTGTAACAATTCTATTTCCAAATAAGGCCACATTCTTAGGTACTGGAGAGTAGGACTTCAATAGATCTTTTTAGGCAACACAGTTCATTCCTCAACACTCAATTAACAGGAGATATTGTATTGGCCAAGATCCCATCAGAAAGAAGAAACTACTCTGGATGTTTCACTTGGAGGAAATTTAACAGGAAATGGCTACATGGGTGATGGAAGAGCCGAAAGAGTCAGAGACGGACAGAGAAACAATTCAGAGATTTACAACAGGGAGGCTGCCACCAGCCCCAGGTTGGAGGGACAGAAACATGGAAGCTGGTACCATGGTGGGCCTGTTGAATGGGAACCATAACCACAGAGGAAACTCAGTTGTGCTAGAGAAGCTGCCCAAAGCAGAGACAAGGGGAGAAATACCCTGGCTTCTCCCTCCTCCTGCTCTTCAGGCTTCTACCAGTGCCTCCCATTGGCCAAACCTCTGCATGCTAAAAGGCAAGGGAGCCTGGGAAATGTAGTTCCCTGCAATACAGAGCAGGACTGAAGAGGGCAGGGAGAGGCCTGGAGAAAAAATAGGCAAATAATCAGCACAACCATTATCCTTATTTTTTAAAAAATAGGTCTTTTAAAGAATTTATATTTGCTTAAATTCACATTAATCTCACCATCTTTATCTTCCTCCTAGGAAACTTTGGTAATACAACAGCCGAAGGTTCAGGCTGGTGACTCTCTCCAAGGAATATCATCTTCCACCCCTATGCCAAAGTCCATCTCCCTTATTCCCATGAAATGCAGAATCATGCTTTTACTCCCTTTGAGAAGAATGTTAACAATGAGTTTCTAATACCTTCAGGTACTTTCCACAGACATTCCTGTGCATAATGAGACTTTCTGCACCTCAGTTTCCCTACCCATGAAATGGAATGATAATACCTAACTTACCCAGAGGCCCAACTTTTGTGAAAGCACCTTATAAACTGTGAAAACTTTACAAAAATGACCTGTCATCATCGTTCTATTCCTAGCCTGGTATTCTTTTTGCTACCCCATACTACTCCTCTTACCAGGGACAACTTGATCATCCTGACATGTTAAAAGACATCATGAGCATATGAATAAAAAAGCAGTCAACAAACATTATAGCTTTGGCTAAATTTCAGATATGACCCCAAATCAAAGATTGGCCTTGGGGCATGCTGATAGAGGAAGCGAAATTGGTCACATATTAGAGTTCTTAGCGAGGCCTCACTGTTCAAATATCTGAGGTCATTATCTTCTAAAACAAGACATCTAGATATATCTCAAAAGCATACTTAAGCACATTTTAAAGCACAAGATAGTGGACAAACAGTAAATCCAAGCCAACCCTAAAACAGAATCACAGTCAGCTTCTACATATGGGATGTCTTCTCTGTGGCAGACATAGTACAAGGCACTTCACAGACATCACCACATTTCATCCTCACGATATCCTGCAAGATGGGACTTATTATCCCCATTTACTAAAATGGAAACTGAGGTTCAGAGATTCAAAGTACCTTTCTCAAGGCTAAATAGCCAGTAAGCAGCAGAGCGAAAAGGTGGACCAATAGCAATCTGCCCACATCGTTTCCACTATATGCATTCCTCACCCCCTTTTGGCCACTCCAAACGTGTGCCTTGACCCTGGCAGCTTAGCCCCATGCAATGTGGCCAGCACCCAGGAAGAGCTCCAAGTGGGCCTTCCCTGTCTACAGGAAACACTTTGGCATGAAAAAGCACCTGTCAGACCTCTGACTGCAAAGTGCATAACTGATCGACAGCCTCAGCCACTGCTCCCTGAAATCCATCATCACGTTCACACAGAGGCCACACTTCCCACCAGCCGCTCCCAGACAGTGACTGACCATGGACGGAATTCTAAAGCAGAGCCATTCTTGGGCGACAGGCTCCCCTACAGACACCTGTGACTCCCCATCGGCCCTGCCGAGCTTCCTTAGGCTGCACTGAGATCTGAGACTATTCCACCCCATTTCCCTTCCTCACACCTCTCACTCACAAGAGTCAGT